>NC_134272.1:68316862-68554362 GCF_031893055.1 Leptodactylus fuscus
TTCCCAGTCAGAAACTGGCACTATATGGCAGTAGCAAGAAATGAGGGTATTTGTATTCCCAATATACTCTTTGAATTCCCAGTCAGACAATGGCACTGTATACCAGTAGTAAAAATTGTGGGTGCACGTAACCCCAATATATTCTTTGAATTACCAGTCAGAAACTGGCACTATATGGCAGTAGCAAGAAATGAGGGTATTTATAACCCCAATATATTCTTTGAATTCCCAGTCAGACAATGGCACTGTATACCAGTAGTAAAAATTGTGGGTGCACGTAACCCCAATATATTCTTTGAATTCCCAGTCAGAAACTGGCACTATATGGCAGTAGCAAGAAATGAGGGTATTTGTATTCCCAATATACTCTTTGAATTCCCAGTCAGACAATGGCACTGTATACCAGTAGTAAAAATTGTGGGTGCACGTAACCCCAATATATTCTTTGAATTACCAGTCAGAAACTGGCACTATATGGCAGTAGCAAGAAATGAGGGTATTTATAACCCCAATATATTCTTTGAATTCCCAGTCAGACAATGGCACTGTATACCAGTAGTAAAAATTGTGGGTGCACGTAACCCCAATATATTCTTTGAATTCCCAGTCAGAAACTGGCACTATATGGCAGTAGCAAGAAATGAGGGTATTTGTATTCCCAATATACTCTTTGAATTCCCAGTCAGACAATGGCACTGTATACCAGTAGTAAAAATTGTGGGTGCACGTAACCCCAATATATTCTTTGAATTACCAGTCAGAAACTGGCACTATATGGCAGTAGCAAGAAATGAGGGTATTTATAACCCCAATATATTCTTTGAATTCCCAGTCAGACAATGGCACTGTATACCAGTAGTAAAAATTGTGGGTGCACGTAACCCCAATATATTCTTTGAATTCCCAGTCAGAATCTGGCACTATATGGCAGTAGCAAGAAATGAGGGTATTTGTATTCCCAATATACTCTTTGAATTCCCAGTCAGACAATGGCACTGTATACCAGTAGTAAAAATTGTGGGTGCACGTAACCCCAATATATTCTTTGAATTACCAGTCAGAAACTGGCACTATATGGCAGTAGCAAGAAATGAGGGTATTTATAACCCCAATATATTCTTTGAATTCCCAGTCAGACAATGGCACTGTATACCAGTAGTAAAAATTGTGGGTGCACGTAACCCCAATATATTCTTTGAATTACCAGTCAGAAACTGGCACTATATGGCAGTAGCAAGAAATGAGGGTATTTATAACCCCAATATATTCTTTGAATTCCCAGTCAGACAATGGCACTGTATACCAGTAGTAAAAATTGTGGGTGCACGTAACCCCAATATATTCTTTGAATTACCAGTCAGAAACTGGCACTATATGGCAGTAGCAAGAAATGAGGGTATTTGTATTCCCAATATACTCTTTGAATTCCCAGTCAAACAATGGCACTGTATACCAGTAGTAAAAATTGTGGGTGCACGTAACCCCAATATATTCTTTGAATTACCAGTCAGAAACTGGCACTATATGGCAGTAGCAAGAAATGAGGGTATTTATAACCCCAATATATTCTTTGAATTCCCAGTCAGACAATGGCACTGTATACCAGTAGTAAAAATTGTGGGTGCACGTAACCCCAATATATTCTTTGAATTACCAGTCAGAAACTGGCACTATATGGCAGTAGCAAGAAATGAGGGTATTTGTATTCCCAATATACTCTTTGAATTCCCAGTCAGACAATGGCACTGTATACCAGTAGTAAAAATTGTGGGTGCACGTAACCCCAATATATTCTTTGAATTACCAGTCAGAAACTGGCACTATATGGCAGTAGCAAGAAATGAGGGTATTTATAACCCCAATATATTCTTTGAATTCCCAGTCAGACAATGGCACTGTATACCAGTAGTAAAAATTGTGGGTGCACGTAACCCCAATATATTCTTTGAATTCCCAGTCAGACACTGGCACTATATGGCAGTAGCAAGAAATGAGGGTATTTGTATTCCCAATATATTCTTTGAATTCCCAGTCAGACAATGGCACTGTATACCAGTAGTAAAAATTGTGGGTGCACGTAACCCCAATATATTCTTTGAATTCCCAGTCAGACACTGGCACTATATGGCAGTAGCAAGAAATGAGGGTATTTGTATTCCCAATATATTCTTTGAATTCCCAGTCAGACAATGGCACTGTATACCAGTAGTAAAAATTGTGGGTGCACGTAACCCCAATATATTCTTTGAATTACCAGTCAGAAACTGGCACTATATGGCAGTAGCAAGAAATGAGGGTATTTGTATTCCCAATATATTCTTTGAATTCCCAGTCAGACACTGGCACTATATGGCAGTAGCAAGAAATGAGGGTATTTGTATTCCCAATATATTCTTTGAATTCCCAGTCAGACAATGGCACTGTATACCAGTAGTAAAAATTGTGGGTGTATATAGCCCCAATTCTATTGCTAGGGGACTTGCAGGGTATTTCTGGGGTGAAGGTGGGGGGGCACACCGTTGGAACGGGTATCGGGGTATATATCGGGTATACGGGAATACACTGACAGTGTATTCCATTCAGGATCCTGGGAAAGCTGGGTTGCGGCGATTGAGCCCGTCAGTGCCACGTTACACTGACAAGCTTCTCCCTGGAATTTAGCTCTTACAAGAGCTGTTGGTTGTCTTCTCCTTCCTATCCTAGCCTGTCCCTGCCTACCCAGAATCTAAGCCCTAGCTAGCTGGACGGAAACCTCCGTCCTCGGTGAATTGCAAGCTCAGAATGACGCGAACCTGGGCGGCGCTGTTCTTTTAAATTAGAGGTCACATGTATTCGGCAGCCAATGGGTTTTGCCTACTTTTTTCAACGTCACCGGTGTCGTAGTTCCTGTCCCACCTACCCTGCGCTGTTATTGGAGCAAAAAAGGCGCCAGGGAAGGTGGGAGGGGAATCGAGTAATGGCGCACTTTACCACGCGGTGTTCGATTCGATTCGAACATGCCGAACAGCCTAATATCCGATCGAACATGAGTTCGATAGAACACTGTTCGCTCATCTCTAATAGTAAACACATTAAAGCCCATAAAATGACAATAAAATGAAGAGAAGAATCAAGGTTCGGAAGCTTAAATCTGTCTGCTGAGACGAGCTATTTTGGTCTACTCTTCGGGGATCTCTTTAAACAGTGTACGAATTCAATACCTACAACATTTACAAAACTTCATTACAAATTGAAACATTCCGAACTCCCATTTTTCTTCCTATGAGAGTTCACCTTTCTTGTAATTTATTTTTTTAGCAGAATAATGTTGCAACAAGAAAAGTGCATGTATGCAAAAGCAATTTATCATCAGCCACTTCTGTGCTTACAACTCACTGAGGTAATTTAGGTGCTTTTAATCGAAAGAAAGTTCAGGTTGATATGAAGTGCTTTTCTTTCCCCGATAGGTTTTTAATGGAAAATGTTGTAAATCAGATGAAACCAAATAAATCTTTTTTTTTTTTTTTTGTAATTATTGATCAATGTGGAATATAAAATAGAAATACATAGACTATTACCTATTACCAGGAAAGGTTTCCCATAGGGGAAGCTAATTTAATAACCTTTCCTATCTGTCCTATTATCTTCCCTTTGTCATATTTCTTGACCCTGGAATAACACTGATAAATCCGTAATAAACTGAACTGTAAAGACTCTTCTTGTATTGGTAAATTAGAGTCTACCCAACAACGCGACCGATTCATGATTAAAATAAAGGTCCTGAACGTAATAAAATATAGTCCCACCCGACCCATCGAAAAATCCCAATTGACCATCTAGAAAGGGTTAAATGTGAACTGAAAAAGTTGCCAAAAAGGTCTATTTTCTGTATGAAGATGGGGAGTAATCATCCAAGTTTTGGCCATTCCCTTGTTGCTGGTGTCTCTCTTGGAATATGCAGACCTCTATGACTTAAAGGGTTGACCCATCTGACCTCACCTGAAGAAGAGCTTGTGGAGCTTGAAACGTGTTGTGAAGTACATTTTTGTCCAATAAAGGTCATATATTTTATTCACCTTGTCAACACTCCAATCTGTGGACCAGAGGGCGCAGACATCCATCTCTAGCCACTGGGTTCCTTCCATCCATGACGTAAAGGGTTTGTCCGGGCTAAAATTAATTTTTTTTATTTGGCTGGGGGAGGTGACATTTAAAAAAAAAAAAAAAAATCACACCTGTCCCTGGTGCTCCAATGCATCCCAGCCTGGTCTGGTCCTGTCAGTCCATTGTTGTCTTCCCCAGCTTCAGTGGAATGGACTTGGGATATCAGTGCCAGCAAGCAACTCACTGTAAGAAGACAGCTGAGCAGCAGGACCGGACTGCACTGGCAGGACACCGGAGCACCAAGAACAGGTTAGTATATTTGGTTTTTGTCACCTTCCTCGGCCTAACTAAAAAAAATTACATTAGGCCTGGACAACTCTTTTAGGTTATAGCTGAATTTCACATTTTTGCATGGAGAGATTGCACCACATACTATGTTATGCCACTGCTTGTAGATGTTGCCCTTGGCTGGACTTGAACCCAGGATCCCGGCTCTCCAAGGCTAACCACTTGTACATAACGTTACAGTGGCAAAAGGGGGCCCAGCAATGACACCAGCGTGAACAATGCTGGCAGCCTATTGACACAAGCAAAGGTCTCCTAATCCTTGTGTAGGTTACAGCTTCTGTTTATGGACCCAAGTCTGAATATATAGTGAATAGAGATGAGCGAACACTGTTCGGATCCGCCGATCCGTACAGCACGCTCCCATAGAAATGAATGGAAGCACCTATGACGTTGACTTTGCCGGCGGCCGGCCGGTGTCACAGGTGCTTCCATTCATTTCTATGGGAGCGTGCTGTTTGGATCGGCTGATCCGAACAGTGCTCGCTCATCTCTAATAGTGAAGCCTGTATACCCTTGGGATGATTGCCTTCCATTTGTCTCTACAGTTCGACCCCTAGCCTTGATTTCTGACTCTACCTCTGTTACACCCTTTGGGTTTGTATTCCTGGTTGACTATTGGATCCGTCAGACAGCTCTCTATTTTCACTACTGCTGACGTTGCCAGTTGGCGATTGCTCCAAGGGCTGTGACCAGGGGTTCCAGCAGTTAAGTCCAGAGTTCCGATAATGGCTTACCCTGTGGGAAAAGTGACCGTAAAAAGCTGCGTTTCTTTCCGCAGCGTTTACCCAAACCGCAGCGTCTACACCACATAGGGCCCCGGACTTAGGTCTATTTCTATACAGACGTTCCATATAGCAATGTAGCATATTAAATCTATAGGACTGAGGCACTCTGTATTCTTACACTTTGATGGCTTTATTGGCACAGTATTCTATATAAACTGCACACATAGCAATCATTATATTCCGCGTATACTAATATAATCCAGCAATGTTTTAGACAGACTTATATGTTCTTTTAAATAGAGAATTAAATTATAAAGAACAAAACCCTCCTCCATCCATCCCTTCATTGTAATGCATGTCACTCGCCTTAATGTACATTATTCATTTACCTAATTACATGCTTCACCGACAGAGGAATTTATCAACAAACATAAAATCCAGTCACTTGTATCGCTTTCTATTAAAAAAAAAGGCAAAACAATAGCATGAATGTCCAGACATGTTAAATGGTTATATACCTGAATAGGTGACCCTCGCTCCTTGTCAGAAGACCTGATATCTGGCATCAGACTTCATTAATATTATCAGCACATCTCACAAGGGAGAAATATTTTGCTACTAAATTCCTGTAACTGTGGGATCTTCATATATTATCAGTGGAAGTCAAGAATAAGTAACAGTTAAGTGATAAGTAGGGCTAGATCTATTCTCGGGTATGGGGAAGTTTTATCAGTTCCAGCTACTTCTTGCCCAATGGTATTGCCAGCACAGGGCTCCGAAGGCTTGTGATCTAGGTGTCCCAAAAATCAACAATTGAAACATAAGGGAATTTGAACTCCAATTGACCAGGGCTTAGATGTCACTAGAAGCGCACCTCAATGTTACCCCACTACCTATGACCCTCTTGTAAACATATCTACATGTATGGACATTTGGACTTGGGGCTTCCAAAAACATACATTCCCAGTACTCTGGATTACATAGTTTATCAACTATACTTAGATTCCACTGTATCCAGGAATTATTTTATTACTATTTATTATATAGTCGATGAGGTTGGATGAAGACATCAGTCAATCAAGTCCAACCTTTAACCCTACAATCCCCTACAATTTTTATCCAGGGGAAGGCAAAAAACCCCATGAGGCTCATGCCAATTGCCCCATTTCAGGGGAAAAAATTCCTTCCCGACTCCAATATGGCAGTCAGTATAAAAACCCTGAATTTATCTGTTTTATAGAAGAGGGCTTGTGGGCAAATGAGGCAACCACTGCTCTCCCTTCTGCTTTGCCATTGATACTGTTATGGAATTGCTAGGACAGCAATTCCCCAGTAGCTACTGGAAACACTGGGGTGGGGCACAAGAGACAGTGAGCCCTAAGCTGAACCCCCCCACTGTCCCTTCCTATTGCCAGGCCCTATTATACGTAATAGGCGGCAACTCGAAGACGATCCCTTCCTATATATGTGATACACAAAACGCAGACAAGACGAACAACAGCAAAGGGAGGTCAGCTAGCCAAGGGTCAGGAAACAGTCGAGCAATGTAGTGCCAAATCGAAGTCCAAAAGAATAGTCAGTAGGGAAAGCCAGAGGTTAAGGATTAGAATACAAGTAATAACAGCGACAAAAAAAAAGCTAGCACGCACAAGGCAATAGCAAGCACCAATGTGAATGTGAGCCAAGACTAAATAGGGAGGAAAAACCCGCCCTGAACCTGATAGGAAGGAAAGCTGTTAATCACAGGGCAAGGCAAAAATTAACCACTTAATGGACAGAGGCAACAAGGGCAGAAGATGGGTGTGGTGCAAATTCAATTACAGAACTAGAGCTGTGTTCACACAGTGCAACTAAAAACTCTAAGCAAATGATCAAACTGCACCTGCCTCCTGCACTGTAGCATGCGAGCAGAGGGTGGTGCAGAGACCCGAACAGGCAGAGATGTTACAGATACCGTACATATCTTATGCATGAGAACCTAATTCTGACTCATTAGGACTGATTTACTAACCTTGTCTGATATTTAGACAGTGTAAACTTAGTGGCTTAGGTTAGTTCATGCTCTATAATAAATTTGGTATATCTTTATCATGGCCAGACAGGCCCACCAGAGTATCAGAGGATCCTCTAGTAAGCCCAATGTCTAGTAATGGGCCCACAGAGGCAGCAGAGGGTAACCTAATTTTCAGACCACTAAGGTTGATATAACATAAGCCCCTAGAATTAAGTTATCTGGTGGGCCAGAGGAATCCCTGTCTAAAACTGGTCTTTAGATTTAGTAGTCTAACTTTACACCACTGGATGGCAATATTTTGAGCAAAATTTTTGGAGCAATTTTGGTAAGCTTTGCCACAACTTAAACCATACCTTTCCAGATGAACCATGTTCCTTGCTGAATGAGGCACAAGACAAGTTGTCAAGGTGGTTCAAGGAATGTAAGCCAGTCTTGGTACCAACTGATCCAGAATTCTGGTGCATTTAATTTAGTAAATCCCCCATTGTTTGCCTATTTGTCATTTCATTTGTTGCTACTTCTCAATTGTAAAGCGCTGGCGGTGGAATATGTTGTCACACTATATAAATATTTTTTTAGGGCTCCATAGGGAGGCACGGGAAGTGGTTAGAGGGTCACACGCTTTTCACTTTAACAATATACAACAGGCACAAGCACATAGGGACAGATACCTCCATGGGTTTAAAGGGATTTGGTGGGAAAACTATCTATATTTTTGTTTATTTAACCTCTTTACTTATACAAAGCCAGAAACTTTATTCACTCTTGATAGACAAGTTCTGAATTTAATATTATTCATCGTAAAATAAAGACTTTTATACTCTTTTAAAGCTCAATACTAATTATAATAGCATTTTTAATAAGACCTACACTAAACGAATTTGGTTAGAAAGAGTCAACTAGATGATATTTCCCACAAAGAAAGGCAGTAAAACCGTGTCGACAAGAATTCGACATCACCGCACAGAAACATTAAGTGTATACAGAAACATCACTCATAGCTGCTATATATATTATACCAAATATACGTCATGTAAATGTTTGCAAAATAAATAAAATAAATGTGTACATTGCAATCAGGAACTGTATATAGAATAAGCAGATCTTTACATGTTTAGTACATAAGCGCCTGCTGACCTTACCGAAGATTTGTCCTTTCTTTAACGTAGCATTCAACAGTTCTCGGAAGAATTTTCTTCAACTTATTTTCAGTACAGTGATAAACACAGCACGTCATCGGATAGGATGTTTTAGAACTATGCAAACACCTTAGAACCCTGGGCTTTATATGGATTGACCCCTAAATCATCATAAATTTATATGCAGAATTATTAACCAACAAATTATTTGTCTAAACTTATTGAGTCAAATTTATTAATCCTAACAGTTACACGGTACAAACTTAGTCCAAAAAAACATACATCCAATTTAGTTGGACTAAGTTTAGTTGGAATCATTTGTTCCAGAAATCTGAGCCAAAATTTTGGCAAAAATCTAGAGCACATTGCCTTATCTTAAAGGGGTATTTTTATCTCAAGGGACATATTCAGAAAAATATTTCTTCTCTATCCATAGGATAGAGGATAAAGAGGGATGAATGGCTGATCGGTGGGGTCTGACCTTTGAGATCTTCACCAATCCTGAGAACAGGGAGGTTTTACCAATGTTGTGAATGCAGCCACCATAAAGGCATATACACCCCTGTGTATGCAGATGAGCCCCAATCCCATTCACTTCAATTAATAATATCATGTGTAAGCGCTTTTATGTTAGGTCAACATTTAGGGATAGTTCGAGGGAAGAATTTAGAGAAGGTTAGAGTTATCACCATACCTATGCTTATTCTGTCATCTATTGGTGAGTTCCTATTTCCTTGCATTATTATTGTTACCAGGGGACACTGTTAGCATCGAAAGGTCATTGCTATAGGTACAGTCAATATTTGTTCCTATCATTTGCCTGTCTAATAGTTCCTTTACATACTAGAGCTTAAACCCAATGGGCAACATGGTGGCTCAGTAGTTAGCACTGCAGCCTTGCAGCACTGGAGTCCTGGGCTTGAATCCCACCAAGGACAAACATCTGTAAGGAGTATAATATTTTCTGTTGGGCTGGGGCTCCATGTTGCAGACACGCAGCTTATAATAAAGAAAAAAAAAGACCTTGAACCTATAACTATCTTGATTAGAGATCCTAATATCATAAAGGTGCATGTAGCATACAGTATACAGCATACAGTAACCCGACAATTCACTGAGAATGCTGGTATATAGAGCTCACTGATACTTTACAGATAAAATCACACATGATCATCACAGTTGCAATAGCGACCAAAGGTACAGAACATATTCTTGTGTCCACTCAGATGATATGATTGTTTTTCCATTGTGTTACAGGTCTTTGAACTTTATATAGAAACAATAGATGATTGTGATTCAATCTTTGTCCTCATGTACATGTCTTAGCTATTAAAAGGGTTTCCCAAGGAAAGCAAAGTATCATAGGATACGGGATAACTTTCAGATCAGTGAGGGTTCAACTACTCAGACCTCGGGAGATCCATGACCACCACTCAATTCAAAAATGGGGGACGAAAGTCGTCATACTCCTGATCAGGGGAGGTTTAAGCAGACAGACCCCAACTGATCTGGATGGGGATAACTTGCATTCATAGGACAACCCCTTTAAGCTTGTATTCCAGCATACACAGTTCCTGATGTTTTGGGAAACTGAGTTCTATGCACTTTGAGCGCTGCTTTAGGGTGTCTTAGTATGCCCATATAGTCACACGTACATGCAATAATCAGGAAGAACACCACAATTTGTATAGGATTCACTACAGAGAAGTAGTCTGGGTACATAGGTGCCATATTACAGATCTGTTCCATGGCCATGTGCATAGAATAGCATGAACATACAGTATGCATCAATAAAGATTACACCTAGAAAAAAATATGTGAATGGCAAATCAATTAATAATCACCCCTTCTATAGCACCAATTACTCACAATAGTCAAGATTTTGCATATTTAAGTCAGCAGTTTTATGTGTTACAATTTTTTTCAAAAATTTTTTTGCTTGGCTCCACATTTTCCTTCGGCAGTCTGTCTACAGCACTCAAAGGAGACTCATGAGATTTTGAAAAAGCAGGAAGCTTTATCCCAGTAACTAAGATTAATGAAATGAATGATTGTGCAAGAAACGCGTGCAGCGGGCACAAACTGACGATAACAGTGCAAGACCTCAGCACTGTCGCTTCGCCAACACGGGGAAGTACTAAGTTATAGCATGTGGCATGGATGTGACCCTGCATGTCAGGTTATACCCCAACCTGAGACTATGGCGGGGAGTCATGGAAGATATAAAGTATGGACTGTAAAGTTATCATGGATTGTATTATTATTATTATACATACACTACAGAACAGATTTTATTTGGGGCAACACAGTGGCTCAGTGGTTAGCACTGCAGCCTTGCAATGCTGGAGTCCTGGGTTTGAATCCCTCGAGGAACAACATCTGCAAGGAGTTTGTATGTTCCCCCCATGTTTGCATAGATTTTCTCCCATTCTACAAAGGCATATTGATAGGGAAAAAAATGGACATTGTGATTCGGTACCGATATCCCTGAACTGTCAAAAGGGCCAACCTTACAGCTTAATGTTAATGCTGAGCTGTGAGGAACACTCCCCTGACATTTCAAGGCTATGGGAGAGTACTGTCAGGGAGGACGTTCCTCACCGCTCAAAGAAGATGATAAGCTGTAAGTCCAAGCTTTCTGACAGTGCAGGGATATTGGTGCCAAAACTAACGGCTCCAATATCTCTGGTACCAAGCCACATACCAGTTTTCTAGCACTAAACAATACCGCCAATGTCAGAGGACATGAAAGGTTCACTTTAATGTTCGTTGATCTCATCCATCACAGTATGAGAATATGGCTATGTTCATATTTGCACCAGAGCCTCTGATGGAGATTCTATTACATGTTCCAACTGCAATTGGTGGTCGAAAATTTGTGTGGATAGTTTTAAAAGGACAGAACCCAACAGACCCCATTATGGTAAATGGGGTCCATCAGTCTTTGTATGTAACCGCAACCATTGTTCTGTTCCTCTGACAGACCAGAACAAAAGAAAGCTAAATGGAACATGTGAACTTAATGTAATGGACATTAAAAGACATATGGAAACGGAGCCCCCTCCATCAGATGTCTTTCTGCATATACCTACATGTAAAAAACAAAATGATGGAATCCTTTATTATACATGCATACAGTATATCCTATATTATACGTTCATACAGTATATCCTATATTATACTTGCATACAGTATATCCTATAGTATATGTGCATACAGTATATCCTATATAATACATGTATACAGTATATCCTATATTATATGTGCATACAGTATATCCTATAGTATATTTTCATACAGTATGTCCTACATAATACATGCATACAGTATATCCTATGTTATACTTGCCTATATGCTATATCATATACACATTCAGTATATCCTATACTATGCGTATATCCATGATGGATATAAATCACTTACCTTATTTGCTATTTTATTCCTGCCATCTGTATTCTGAGTATAGAATATCATGTGTCCTCTGACTAGTCTCGAATAGCTGCGAAACATTTCACATGATGATAAAGTCGCTTACAAACTTTACTATAGAATAGATATTTATTAGATGAAATCTTGGTTGTGATGACTATAGCTAGCAATACCATATATCTGCCGTAATCCACCAAAAGTAATTGCCTATGTCTATCCATAATTTACCTGATGTGCTTGACTGGGAAGCCTAGGTGTCAGTGGAACACTACAGTATGTCGTTGCCATTTGCCAGACAAAAGAATATTCTTTATTATTAATGGCTTGAGCAGCCTCTGTGTAATCAAAGGGCACTGGTGCAGTGATATACATCCACCGCCGAAACAGCACCATCGCAACTCCCTGCAAAGCACTGGAGCAGCTGACAGCCACTAACTCCTAATGCTTTGTATCTGCGAGATGAATATCTGAGGATAGAGGTGTAGGCTGTGAGCTGGGGCAGGAATGGTACATGCTATCTGTCTCTAAACCTCTGTATTGGCACCATTCACATACTGCTCTGACATGTCACCTCCTGTATCTTTATGTATGTCGCATTACGATTACTGTTTGTTTGCATCAGTGAAAATGTAGTCATACTTCCAAAATATAAGCAATGCCAAAGTGATACACCTAGGCTATGTTCACATGTGTGCCTTGTATCTGCTCATTGTGAATCTGTCTAAGCCTAAGACCCCACGAGATGATCTGCAGCTCCAAAACGCTGCGGGAAAAACCGCGGTGGGAACACATCAGTTTTTATGTTCGTTTGACGGATCACTGAAACTGATAAGGTGAGGAGACAACAACGCAGATGTGAGCCCCAGCCTTAAAGGGATTGGGCCTCAGCAGTGGCGTAACTAGGAATGGCGGGGCCCCGTGGCGAACTTTTGACATGGCCCCCCACCAACCGAAACCGACGCCAAAGACCTCGACCGACCCCCTCCTCTGCACTCTATTATGTCCCTTAGTAAGCCCTGCACACAGTATTATGTCCCTTAGTGGCCCCTGCACGCAGTATTATGTCCATTAGTGGCCCCTGCACACAGTATTATAGCCCACTGTGGACACTCATAAACAATTATTATACTCTGGGGTCTTTTCAGACCCCAGAGTATAATAATCGGAGACCCGAGGGAATAAAAACATAAAAAACTACTGTTTCTTACCTGTCCCCCGGCTCCTACGCTGTCTTCTCCACTGCCGTCCTTCTTCTATGACGTCGGACGTCACATGACCCGGGAAGCAGGCCGGGTTCATATGACGTCAGAGACGTCAGAGAAGTAGGAAGGAGGCCTGGCAGGATCGTGGAGAGGTAAGTAACAGTGTTTGTTACGTTCCCTTACCTCTCTCGGTCCGCCGAACATTATACTTGTGGGTCTGCAAAGACCCCCAAGTACTGTATAATGATAGTATTTGTGGGGCTGCGGTGTCACTTACCGATCCCGTCCCAGCCAGGATCGGAAAGTAAATAGGGCCCGTAACGGCCTATTAAACGGCCTATTTAAAAAAAAAAAAACAACGCAGCGGTAGCGGCTGTCACCGGGCCCCCTAATGGCCCGGGTCCTGTGGCAGCTGCCTCCGCTGCCTCTGCGGTAGTTACGCCACTGGGCCGCAGCAGGAACATGGACATGGGCAGATGACATCACAGGAGAGCGCCAGACGCCACGAAGAAGCCCAAAAGAGGTAACGGAAGATGAGTATGAATGTTTATTTATTGTTGTCACCTCCCCTGGGCCACCACCCCAGAGTATAATACCGTAGCCATTTTAGTTTGCCCAAGACAAATTTCCATTTATTCGGTTTACAAAATTCCGAACAATTTGGAATATTCAGGTCGATCGTATCTCACTACAAGTCAGTTTCCCCATCTCTAATAGAGAGAATGCGACTATCACCCGTCCCGACTAAACAAAAGTGGTTTTTGGTTTGAACCAATATACATGAGAAGACACCTTGTAAATTCTTGCAGGCAATGACTCTTTTACATCGGCTATATCAATTAGCTGCAGGTCCGGAGTAACAAACATCTTACTAGTAACAAGTCAGTAATTGGATTGGTTTAGTGCAAGGAAGATTAATGGAAGGAAATGATTATTGGTTGTTAGAGGTTACTGTAATGTAAAAATTTGTGCTGATGTTAGAAAAATAACCCATGGGAACCAGCAGAATTTTGCACATTTGTTAATGTGAACTTAGCAGTACAGTACATTAATGTATCCCTCTAAACTGACTATTTATTATGTCTGCAGAGTGGTCAATGTCCCTGCACATGTACGGTTAATTTCCAATGATTTCTAATAGAGATTAATCTGAGTGATCAGTATATGCTAGATAAGACTCTCAGGGATCCATAATACAACACTCACTGAATTATATGGGCCCGTACTCTATCTCTATGTGCCTCCAACTTCACAGAGGTGCAGTATAGATGGTACACAGAATTGCACTGATGCCCCATTTCTTCTCTATGTGATAGCAAGGTACAGGTAGTCCTCAGGTTACGACGTTTCGTGGCTATGACTAGAGATGAGCTAAAAAGTAAAGCTCCCTCATAACAGAAAGCTGCCAGCACTCCCAACTAGCAAGGACGAGCCTGCAGCAAATTAACGCTGGTTCTGCAGCAGGCTCGTCCTTGCTAGTCGGGAGAGCTGGCAGCTTGCTGTTACAAGGGAGCTTACTTTTTCTCAGCGTTGATTGGCCAGTGTACAACATTCAGCCAATCAACGCTGGTTCTGCCGGAGGCTCATCTGTGAGGAGGCGGAGTCTACGATCGGACCACAGCAGTCTCCATTGTGGTCCGATCTTAGACTCCGCGTCCTGGCCAGCGTTGATTGGCTGAATGCTGCACACTGGCCAATCAACGCTGGCCAATGCATTCCTATGAGAAAAAGTAAGCTCCCGCATAAACACAAGCTGCCAGCTCTCCCTGTACAGTACGTGATTTAGTGTGCTCGGAACCAAGGAAGACTGTACTGTACTGTACTGTATATGGTACAGTATTCCTCGGTTCCGAGCCGCTGCACACTAAATCACGTTGATCCATTCCTACGCGAACTACTACACATCTCTTCTTTTGTGCCAAAATGGCACACATCAAATACGATATACTTATGAACATAGTGCACCATAAAGAACAGAAATGTATGACTGGCCCAACCAAAATAGGCTTGACTAATACTAATTACTTAGCAAATTTATTGGAAACTGCATCATAAAGTCTCAGTGGCTCTGAGGGCCTATTTCTACCATGTGTCATTTGTAATATTAGCTCCTTACAAGGCAAATCAACATTTGGGCCCCCTCAGTCACCAGGGCTTGGCTAACACTGCTATCTCTGCACCCCCTATAGCTAGGTCCTGGATTGGAATTATAGTTGTGATAGGCCATGGTCAGGTCAATTTTTCTTCTAAATGCCTCTTGGTTTAAAGGGGTTTCCCATCTCAAGGATCCTATCTAAGCTGCTAGTTTATGTAAATTCTGCTATGTGAAATTATTCCACCCATAATTTCCACAACTTTGTCAAGATACCTGGCCTGTTATCTGATCTCAGGATGATGATGTGTCTTACTATTCTCTGGAGGAGATGTGGGATGAGTTGTCAGGATTGTGCTTGCTCTTAGAGCTGTTATCTCCTTCTTTTAGGTCCCAGCCAATCAGGTTAGCTAATTGCAGTTTGCTGATACGGACTTGGACAGTGTGTTATCTCTCTATGTAATCACAAAGATAACATTCAGTTTATTGAAGGTCTGTTGTCAGTCCTGTCAGCATGAACGTTTTTTTCTATTCAGACCTGTGTAATGTAATATACATTTATTGTGCATAATATTTAATCAGCTTTTAAATTAGATTTCTAATAATCATAATTGATAATCTATCCTGGTAAAGGCAACATCTATATCTACTGAGGTTCTTCACAGTGTCCTGTTCATCAAACAGCCAAAGACAGCCACCAACCTGTTGAAGAATACAGGAAGTGAGAAGAAGAGACAGCCGGCGAACTGCTGAGAGAGGGAAATGGGAAAACCTCTTTAAGGAACAGTCATCTGCTGTTGATCCAAAATGGAAGGAGCTTCCAAAACAGCGTTCTTATGGCTATATAGGTAAGATTATGTATCTCATGCAACATTTGGGTTTTCCAGGGGATCCATTCTGTATACCATGTTGAGCTTGGCATAGGATGTCTCATATAATACCTTGGAGTGTGCATTTAGGATGTGTTAGAGTGTCGCTTTTCTCACAGCCCACCCAACTAGTTGCAGTATTTTAAGTTGGCAGCCAAGCCATAAAATCCATCACTAAATAAAGGCGAACTACATGGCCGTGTCACCCCTCCCCCACCATAATTACTAAGCATTCCTAATACTGATATCTTTGTAATGAAGAGTGCATGTCTATAATAATACACATATTAAAACAATCTCACATCATAAATAGGCCAGACCAAATTCTCACATATTAATAAAGTAGAAAAATTCCTTAAGCTGTCAGCATGCATCTCCCTAAAGAAACCTCACATACTGCTGCCCCTTCTCATAGGGCTCCCCTCATTAGCATATAGCCTAGATAGAAAACCAACACAGAAAGCAATTTCTTATCACTGGGAGTGATATATCACAATATGTCCCCTCTCGTCAGGCGTACACCCCCACCCCAGCACTGCAGGCCGGGAATATATTCTCATGTAAGCACAGGTATATTTATATTCCACAGCCGTGCCATACATCACAATTATTCCTCTGTATGTGTCTGTACATATTAACATATGTATAATAGCCATATGATATGTAGAATCATCTGGCAATCTATAAATAATTCGGTCAATAATGGAGGAGTCTTTTTTATGGACTATGGTATACATTTGTCATGTACACGCTAAGAAACTCTGATTTACTGTGGTCGGCATTTTAGCAAAAATGGCTGCCGCCTGCTGGTTCATATGGAGTGCGAGTTCAGTCATTATTACGACTATTATAAATTATACTAAAATTTATCAGACGGAAAAGATGATGATGAAAAAAGAGAAGAAAAAGGGAATCAAGCAATAGTTATATCATATGTTATTCCATGCACTATAGAAAAAGTAAATCCATTATGGATTTAGGCAATATGGCTGCCTCTAGAGTTTATGTATTACATGTATTAGGGCTCATACACACAGACATACAGCCTCCGACTTGTATGGAGTTGTAACGCTAACCCTTCCCCACTATATTTAATAACATAAGAGGATTCTGTACGCAGAAAACTTGCAACATTTGCGCTTTCCACAATACGATGGCGTATTTAGAGATACTGCTCATAGCCCCTTCATATGAAGCTGTAAGTACTCTATGAGCTGCCGTTTAGACTGTGTGCAAGGAGCCATAGGCTATAGGTCCATAAAGATAATGTACAATGTCATAGACTGTAAGCTCTTGCGAGCAGGACCCTCACTCCTATTGTGTGAATTGATTTATTACACTGTAATGTCTCTTTTTGTCTGTACAATTTGTAAGTGCTGCGATATATGTTGGAGCTATATAAATAAAATGTATTATAATGTTATTGACAGATTTTCAGTGCAAAAGAACAGTACAGTGCAAGTGAAACGGGTTTAGCAGAAATCATATCAGTGCGGTTTGGGATCAGTGCGGTTACGGATTTGAATTAAATTTGGCACATAGATAGTTTGTAACCTCGATTAAAACATAGGCTACTTTTTATCCCGGTAAATGACATGGTTTCACGACTGTTATGAATTTATGTTCACATACTATATTAAGTAGCTCTTGCAGCAGCCTATCTCAGGTTCTGATAATTGTTATCTCTCTATGTAAACACTCAGCTAACCCTCAGTCCATTCTGTACATGCATTTGCATATTATCTGACCTGCTCCAGGCAACATGCTGACACACTGGATGGGAAAACACCTTTAATCCAAATTGGCATTTTTCTACTTTTGAACATGCCGGGAAAAAGAAAATCTAATTTGTTGCAAAATTCTAAAACAATGACAGCTACGAAGATAGCCATAAATCAACAGAGTTCTCCTCAAGTGGAGCTGAGGGCGATCATCGGTGCCAACAACACATTCATTATATGGTGTCCAAGCGAGCTGCTGAGATGCTGGAACAATCACGAGCACATCGCGAAAAAAGAATTCGGCGGCAGTCCAGATTGATAGCTGCCAAAACGCAGGAGCAGGTGGATCAATGCCAACAACACACTCAATATATGGCGTCCCAGCGAGCTTCTGAGATGCTGAAACAATCACAGGCACGGCATGAGGAACAAGTACAGCAGCAGGACAGCTTAAGAGCTACTGAAATGCCGGAGCAGGAAAACCATCGACGGCAGCAATTTGCTGAAAATAGGCGCATCATCGATGCCAACAACACGCAGACAAAGACGCTGGCAGAGGCTAGTGTGTGTATATATATGTATCTATCTATCTATCTATCTATCTATCTATCTATCTATCTATCCATCCATCCATCCATCCATCCATCCATCCATCCCTTCTATATATCCATCCATGGAACTATCTATCTATCTATCTATCTATCTATCTATCTCTCTCTCATAGATTGTATAGATAGATAGATAGATAGCTCCAAGAATGGATATATAGAAGGAATGGATTGAGATATAAAAAAAACAAAAAACTTGCAAGTCTTCAGTAGGTGATACCTTTTTTAATGGCTAACTCATAATGATGACAGAATATGACGTTTCGAAGCTTCCTCTGGCTTCTTCTTCTTTTTCTTCCTCTGGATTGAGATAGATAGATAGATAGATAGATAGATAGATAGATAGATGATAGATCAGCGCTATAGTGTGAAGCTATCTATACACTGAGTATAAATGCTGCAGACATAGGTGACAGGTGCAGAGAATATTTATTTGCGTACCACTAAAATAAAATAACATATTCCTTAAATTCCTTCAATGTGTTTGGATTGGAGTGTCCCCATTCACTTAGCTGAGGGTAAGAATGTGGCATGCTAGACCTGTCATCTACTTATATGCAGAAATAGCAAAGCCTTTCAGCGAATCAATAGGCCAGACATGTTCACACACAGGCTGATTGCTACAGAGAGGAAGTCAGCGGAGCTCGCTGTCCTCTTCATGAACTTTGGAAAGGATGGAAAGATCACCAGCGGTGTCAAAGGTTAGAATTTATGCCAGCACGTGGTAACAAACAGAAATCTAATTTAGCCATGGAGTGAAAGACGAGGACCTTCCTGTAATTAATTTCTGTGCTGCCAGAAGGGCTAGGACACACAGTGCAATGTGTTACTGGCCACTTTGTCAGCCTTGGAGTTAAATTAATGAAATGTGGTAAGAGGCTTCTACTATTATCGTGTCAATTTGGGGATGAAATGTACCTAAAACACATCTGCTACTTTGTACGGCTTCTAGATACTCGCTTGTCTAAATAATCTACATTAACATTACGCACCACACGCATAGGAACAGTAAACAGGGCACAAACATGCACCGCAAGAAGAATCAATCTATAAACTGGAATAAAAGTGGAATTTGTCATTAAAGTTTATGGCACATGACGCGGAGACTGTCATTCAAAAGAAAGGAAAACTCAAGTGCAATAATGATGAATTCACTGCTATATAAAATAGCCAGCAGTCAGCATCTACGGGAGATCCATATAATTTATATGACCTTGGGTGAATGTGAAAACTGAACTTGCCAGTGACAGTGAGCCAGCAGGGTAGCAGTGCAGCAGTCATGCATCAGTGGCCTGACCTGCATGGGCTAGAGATTTATCAAGTGCAAAGAAATCTCTCCTGGAGGAAAGTCTGTGCAATCTACCCACACGATAGATAGATGGATGGAGGAATAGATAGATAGACAGACAGACAGACAGACAGACAGACAGACAGACAGACAGACAGACAGACAGATAGATAGATAGATAGATAGATAGATAGATAGATAGATAGATAGATAGATAGATAGGAAAGATGATATAGTCAAAAGAAAGTTCAAAGCAGCACAAGATATATAGCTCAATGATAATCCTATAGATATATAGGGAACTAAATAGATGACTAGTTAGGTATATAGATAGAAGAAATGGATAGATAGATAGATAGATAGATAGATAGATAGATAGATAAAAGAAAGTTCAAAGCAGCACAAGATATATATCTCATCTCAGTGATAATAGGTTCAAATCCATTGGATCTGGCAAGTAATCCACATTGCCTTTTCATGCCCCCCCCCCCCCGATAGAAAGATAGATGATAGATAGATAGATAGATAGATAGATAGTTAGATAGATAGATAGATGATAGATAGATAGATAGATAGATAGATAGATAGATAGATAGAAGAGATAGATAGATAGATAGATAGATAGATAGATAGATAGATAGATAGATAGATAGATAGATAGATAGATAGATACCAAAACAATGTAACAGCACCAACACTATGAAAAAAGCTGATCTTCCCAAGATGCAAGGCAGTGCCCCATCTACAATATAGGGGCTACTTAAATAATAAAAAAGAGTCCAGTCTGCCAGATAAATAGATACATCAATAGATAGACTGATGGACAAACAGACAGATTAATAGAGAGAGAGAGAGAGAGAGAGAGAGAGAGAGAGAGAGAGAGAGAGAGATAATAGATGAAAAAAGGCAGCACCCCTTTGTCTGCAACCCCATTAGTAACTTTTTCTTTGTTTCTTGGATAGATAGGCAGATCAATAGATCGATAGATCACATATTTTATGATATATTTTATGATAGATATATATATATATATATATATATATATATATATATATATATATAATGATATATTCCACTACATTTAGATATATCACACATGATTTGCTTTGCCCAATATGAGATCTCTAGGATTATAGAGTACCCGCATGTATACAATCCAATGGTAAACCACAGAATGACTCTCTACCTTGTACAATCACCGTAAACTAAATGTAAACTCAACTGTTGTATTAACAAACTCAGCCCTGCTATACATAGCTATACATAGTCATAAACCGCATCTATCCACTTCCATCAGGTTGGGGGATTACTTGTCTATACTATGATATCTATATCTAGACTATATACTGTCTATATACATTGACGTTACATGTTTTGTAATATAAGTCACACATTCATTATTTCCCTTCTCGCTGCAGGCTTGTAGGGTGGAGAACATGTGAGGTCTCCGATTACTGTGGTTACTGGAGCGGGTAATGAATTACACTCGCCGAGCACCATTGAATTGCAAATCTTTCAGTGGGTACATGTGGCCCACCACAGATTTTTGGCATCAAAATGTATTTGGATACCAGATTTTAGTTTATTTTGGTCAATGAATTGACCAACTTGGCTAACAATTCTATACAGTGTCTGTTTTTTATACCTGTCTCTGGGAAAGCCGGGTGGTAACCAAAAGAGTCGCCAGTAAGAGTGACTGCTGGATGGCAAATCTAGTTTGGCAACAGTATGGATTAGGAAGTTTGTCTAGGTTTAGTGACAACTAGAGATGGGCAAAGAGCTGAAGATTAGATTCATTTCGGGTTTGGATGAGTCAACCGTCTGGTTCATTTAAGTCTAAACTCGGTCATTTTGTTGCCTCTTCCGGCCTCCTCGATGACATCACGCACCATCAGGATCACCCCAGAGGCCTAATCATAAGTGTGGGTTTGTGATTGGGCCTCAGCGGTCACATGGGTTGTACCGAACATCATGAAGTCATCTGTAGAGACCAAGAGTATAATAATTTCACTTATGGTTTGTAGATGACGAAACCCAACGTTTCATATTTGAACAAATATAAAACTTTTGGAAAATTTGTCTTGACTCTGGTTCAATCCAAACCGGTTCACTCATCCCTAGTGACAACACGACTACATAATGAGGTCATACAGGTTGTAATCTACCCTTACTCACAGGAACTTAACATAAGGTTAGATTTAGGAGAGAAATGCTCAAAGAGGTTTCTTAAATCTAAAAGTTGGTCTGATATCTTCCCAAAAATAGCACCCCTCTCATCCATTGGTCATTACTGGAAATGCAGTTCAGCCCCATTCACTTCAACGGAAATGATCTTCAATGCCAGACACCACCAGAGACAAGAATGGTGCCAGGAGCGTAACTTGAAGCTCATGGGACCAACTGTAAATTTGTAATGGCCCCCACTTACCATGCACTCGGTATAATACTGATGTTGTCATATGGTGCAGAGAGGGCTTTGGGTCCCCTGAGGCTCCAGGGCCCAGTAGCAATCAATGCCTCTGCACCCCCTATAGTTGCGTTGTTTCTGGTGGAAAAAAGCAGTACTTCTTTCCGGTGCTAATACCATCCCATTAAAATTAGTTGTCACAAGGATCACTGATTCCTTTAGTAGCACCCCTTGTCTGTCCACACTTCATCTCATAGCCAGGACGAAAAATATGCTTTGGAAATAGACAAAAAAACTTAAAGACTTCTTCTTATCTCTGTTATAAAACACTTCTCATAAATGTACAGTGGATATAAGAAACTTTCTAATATATCTTATTATAAAAAAAAATAGGTTTCTTTCTCCATTTGCACTTGTCAGGCTGAGTTACTTTTAACATAGAAGTCTATAGAGAGGGAAGTGGGAGGAGAAGGAGGCTCTTGGAAAAGACACACTAAACCTCGCTACACTATGAGTGAGAGCTCTTCCGACACTTCTATGTTTTGAGATAAGACTCTACCACTATACATAATGAGGAAACACATCAATGAATAGACTCCTCCCTCTTCCCTCTCCATAGACTTCTGTGTGTGTGAAATAAGATGGTGAGTGAAGATAAGGAGGAGGAAAGTGATCCCAGCATTGAACTTTGCTTCTCCATTGCATTATTGCCTTTCTCATATAAGTCTATGGTAAAAATGTAGCATTTTTATGGGTAACATTATCATGTTGTGTCCTTTGCAGCATGGGATTATGTCAAATCTCATTCACTTTACTGGTGCAGAGTTTTCCGCAGTGGCCAAGAACGTTGCCGCAATACGCGGCCTCAGCCGCAGACAGATCCCAGTAAAGTCTCGCTAATATCCTAGCACTACAACAGTTAATACGCTGTCCTTGTCCATAAAACACGTATTAAAAACTCCAAGCAACTTGCTCTCTAAGCAGATATTTCAATAGGGGTCTCCTAGCAACTTAATTGGAGTTCCGTCATTGAAAACTATTACAGTCAGTCAGCATTGCTATTTTACTAGAGTAATTTATGAAGCGTGAAAGCTGTCATCACAAATATTAAACTGCTGAAACAGATAGGCTGCAATCTCATTTGTTGAGCCATTGATGTGGTCGCGGGTAGCAGGAGCCGTCCTCTCACAACATTGTCGCCTTCATTTCAATAAAAGACATAAAAGCAGCAAATGCAAAAGACAAACTATTGTGGAAAGTGAACAAAGTGTAGAAATATATGACTTTAAGGAGTCGCTAAGGGCGGGTTCACACCTGCGCCCAGTCTCCGCTTTGTGGGTTTCCGTCTTCTGCCGAGAAACTGGACAGGAGACGGAAACCCAGTAGTCAGTGTCCGCCAGTGAGCGTCTTCTGGTCTCCGCGGTAAAACCGTTTTTTTTAACCGCACACAAAGTCCTGCATGTCCGACTTTGTGTCCGGTTAATAAAAAAAACGGTTTAGCCGCGGAGAGGTAGAAGACGCTCCCGGGCGGACACTTTCCAAACCCATCCAATTGAATGGGTTTGAAAACTGACTGCCGGTTTCCATCTCCTGTCCAGTTTCTCGGGCAGAAGACGGAAACCTGCAAAGCGGAGACCGGGGGCAGGTGTGAACCCGGCCTTAATAGAGTGGTGTACAAGAAGTATGTGGACCTTTCAATGATCCTTGCTAAAAAATCTAATATTACCATAGGGGCTGTGTTACAGATCTTCATTGTACGATACCCATATGTATATATGGGCCTCTACTATATCTGTAAGTGGAGTGAACCTTTTTCTCTCCATTGAAGACATTTCCTATGAAAATGTTCAACAAAAAAAATACCTATTTTCCAAACATGTTTTTTATGTTAAACCTATTTTTTAAGAATTTTTTATGACTTTTTTTTTTTAAATTCCGTCATATATTATATATATATATATATATATATATATATATATTTTCTTTTTTTTTTTTTTTTTTTTTTTTAAACTACCCTATCCTGAAATTGTCTCTCTGCTCACTAAGCCTAAAAATAGACTGACACTTGCCCATTCTGTAGGGGTTTTCTCTGCAAAAATCAACTCATTTATGTCCCAGACAGGATTATAACTGAAGATAATACCTCTGTAGATAACACCACATCATTGAATCCATTGCTGACAATAGATCAAGATCATAGATCATAATCAATAGATCATGCCACTGCTTCTCTGCCTCCCCCGCCCTGTATAGAGCATGCTTAGGAAACTCCCCAATAGACTTCAAGGACCTGGCTCCAGACTATTGTTACCAATGGCCATGACTGTGCTTTTAAGGAGATAAGAAGCTCAGACAAGATGGCAGCCTTTATAATCATGTATAGAAAATACAATAAAAAAATCTACAGACAGATTAGAAAAAAGGGATATACACTGCTTAAAATAAAGGGAACGCTGAAATAACACCTCCTAGATCTGAATGAATGAAATACTCTCATCGAATACTTTGTTCTGTACAAAGTTGACAACAAAATCACACAAAAATCATCAATGGAAATCAAATTTATTAACCAATGGAGGCCTGGATTTGGAGTCACCCCCAAAATTAAAGTGGAAAAACACATTGGGTGAGATTTATGAAGACTGAAATATATTTCAATATCTGGTTTCAATAAATAAATTAAAAAATTGTCAATATATTTGTTTACTTTTAATATTTTTTGAGTAGAAGTTATAACATAGAAGTGCATGTAATGAAAATAACAATACAATGGTTAGAATGAGGCATCTGATGAACATACAGTATCAAAAAGTGTAACCTCTATAGGAACATAGACGTAGGAGAACCATTGTCAGGGCGCTAGAAAAATATTAAACACAGTCTTATGAATGGTACAAAAACCAAAACTCGTATTGTTGTCTCCAGGTGATGATCTCGGTATCAGGAAGAATAGACCGAGATGGACACATAAGGGTTACAGATGGGACTAACACTGAATCAGATCTCAACAGAGGGAATGGCATTGGGATGGAGCACGGAGGGGGGGGGGATGACAAGGATATTCTGCATGGCACCTCTACTAGAGTAACAACTGTGGGCTAAGAAATCTGATGTGGAACCTTCCAGATAAGACATCCTAGGGGACCACACCAGATCTTATGGGAGTCTGTTACAATGCTTGTAAACCGAATATTGACCATAATCCGCTGTAACATATCTTTAGCTAGATCTAGAGGAATCACAATTGTTTTCCAACATCTTGCTATTGCATTTTTAGGTGCCAAGAAGATAAAAGCGATCAATTTCGTTAGCATTTGATAAGTCTTGCTCGCCTTATTCGATAATATCAAATGATATACACCAAGAGCACCTCTGTAAGAAGACCATCTCCATACCCAGACCACATTTTCTGTGTTGGATTTTCATTCTTTTCAAACTAGCCACCTTCTTTGAGAAGTCTGTCCCCAGGAGAGCATTCAATCTTACAACTATATTTGGGATCCATATAATATTATTCCAATATACTGTATATTAGTCATATATTACAATGGGGACTTACTTGCCTATTACAATATGGCAGTATACGCTTGTTTGGTTATATGACATGCTGCACTGGCAGTCAGTTTTGGGATCAAGTGGTTTTTTTTACCTTAACGTTTCCTGAATTTCGATGGGAGACTTGTTCCATGATAGGACATCCAACACAGCATTATACACCCAGCAATTCAGATACATGATACAATTATATTAGTCATGTGCATGACACATACAATCAATTAATTTATACAATATCTATCTAGAACATCTGACCCATGGGACAGTCTTTGGACACTCCTGATCTAAATGGCAAACCAAAATCCATATTTATCTATGGCTTCTGAACATGAGACAGTCCTCCAATATGACTGTATCTTATATAAACTATACAATAAAAGTATATATTCCATATACACAAGTGGATAGCAATGAACTAACATTGCATTTACACACTACTGACTAAGTAAGCGTCAGATTGAGGAACACAGGATGGATGGTACATGTCACAATGATTACCAAATGTGGATGGCTCTGGGGTAAACTGGCCAGAAGGTCAACTCAACCGGTTCATTAAGTAGTAACACTGACAGTGACACTGAGAATGAAACAGGATATCCTGGTTCATTTCCACAGTTCTCTTCCACTTGTGACCTTTACCTTTGAGCACCATGTGCAAGAAAATACGAGTATACGTTATCAAAGAATACACAGATCAGCAATAACATTAAAGGGATTTTTCAGGACTGAGATTTTGATGATTTATCCTTAAGATGGGTCATCAATATGAGATTAGTATGTGGCCAACTCCCACCCCCTCCTTGATCACCCCCACAAATAGTCCATGTGACCAATGGGATGTGAAAATGTGCTTGCCAAAATGTTGCTGTCACTTTGAACAGTGGTCCTGAGTGCCAGATCCTTGCCGATCAGAACTAATGACCCACACTATGGTTAGGTCATAGATATTTAAGTCCTAGGAAAAGTCCCGTGTTGTAGAAATTCTGTGATTCCTTGTTGCAGATTTTGCTGCCTTTTTTGCTGCCAGGAGTGGATTGAGCAGAAGGGTGAAGTATAAGGGTCAGTGCACATAGAGTTTTTTGGCGCTGATTTTGACACTGAAGCTGCCTCAAAATCAGCCTCCAAAAAAGCCTCCCAACTCTCAAGGCTGATTTTGATGCAGATTCAGCGTCAACTCCATGTGGACTGACCCTAACTAATTCCTTTATATTTTCCATCCTATTTGTGGCAAAATCTGCAACAACAAAAAACAAATACTTTTCCGCAACGTTGGGCCTTAGCATAAAGCAGCTTTTCTGCAATGGGGGCAGTCAGGGTAAAACTTTATTTAAAAAAAAAGGGTAAAGTAGAAACATCTGATTATCATTTTACAATGTCACCTGTCAAGGGGTACGGAAATATGGCAGCAAATGAACAGTCAGTTCTTGAAACTCATCAATCACATGAGATGGGAAAACTGCTCAAGATTTGTTTTGTTTCGGTCGCTTGGGTCCCTGATTAATTTCTGATCGAACAAGTTCATATAGAACCGGAAAAGATATTATTATACTCTCAAGTCTCTTCAGACCACAGAGTATAATAGATGGAGGCCCAGGAGATGAGTAAAAACATTTAGGCTAAGGCGCCATATAGCAAGCCCTAGGCAAGAAAAACTATGGCGGAAACGCATTGCGGTTTTCCCGCAGCACTTTCCACTTACTGCTTCCATTATATCTATACGGAAAACACCAGCATTTCCATAAGTATAAGTGACATGCTGCAATTTATAAAAGCACTGCCTTTTTGTCATAGCACTGTGACCCGATCACCAGGTGAGCGCCCGATGGCATGTGGAGGCCCAAAAAAGGTGAGGGCTCCGAATGAATTGGTTTGCTCATCTCTAAACTATGTGAAAAATGTATCAATGTATTTAGTTATTTCATTATAATTTATGATGTCTGTGGATCCATGAAAAATGGCACCTGGGTCAATGCACTAAACATTGGACATGTGAATAAGCCCGTACTCAAATTACTCTAAAGTGTATGAAAATGGGTTGTCCATCCAGAAAACTCCATCAGGTGAACAAATAGTTAGACAATAGCTAAAAAAAACCACCTATACAAATTCACTTTTGCTCTCCATACAATAGGGGCACCATCTCAATGTCAGAGCAATTGAAACAATATTTTATAATGGTTAATATTTCAGCATAATCCATAACATCAGCCCCACACGTGTCGTTTCCTGTGGACGCACATCGACAATTCCTGCCAAAGTCCCGCTGAGCATATAATCCTGTTGTACAGATAGAAACCTCGATGTAGTAAAGTGTTACAGAAGCTGTGGGACAAGAAGGGTTAAGCCACAGCTGCAATTACACCCGACCACTTTCCTCTGCTTTGAAGTTGGCTTGAGATACGATTACCCAGATGAGAGAAATAAGCCATAATTGAAGAAAGGTTTGTGCACAGCAGACTCCCATTTGGTTTTCATCTCTACCCATACAGGACTAATTCATATTGTAGTTTATGATATATTAACGCAAGAACTTAAGGCCGGCTTCATAAAACAAAGCTTGAAGGTTTGCTACATCTTCAGAAAAGCAGCAGACACAATTTGCAATAGGCAAGAACTAGAGATGAGCGAACACTAAAATGTTCGAGGTTCGAAATTCGATTCGAACAGCCGCTCACTGTTCGAGTGTTCGAATGGGTTTCGAACCCCATTATAGTCTATGGGGAACATAAACTCGTTAAGGGGGAAACCCAAATTCGTGTCTGGAGGGTCACCAAGTCCACTATGACACCCCAGGAAATGATACCAACACCCTGGAATGACACTGGGACAGCAGGGGAAGCATGTCTGGGGGCATAAAAGTCACTTTATTTCATGGAAATCCCTGTCAGTTTGCGAATTTCGCAAGCTAACTTTTCCCCATAGAAATGCATTGGCCAGTGCTGATTGGCCAGAGTACGGAACTCGACCAATCAGCGCTGGCTCTGCTGGAGGAGGCGGAGTCTAAGATAGCTCCACACCAGTCTCCATTCAGGTCCGACCTTAGACTCCGCCTCCTCCGGCAGAGCCAGCGCTGATTGGCCGAAGGCTGGCCAATGCATTCCTATGCGAATGCAGACTTAGCAGTGCTGAGTCAGTTTTGCTCAACTACACATCTGATGCACACTCGGCACTGCTACATCAGATGTAGCAATCTGATGTAGCAGAGCCGAGGGTGCACTAGAACCCCTGTGCAAACTCAGTTCACGCTAATAGAATGCATTGGCCAGCGCTGATTGGCCAATGCATTCTATTAGCCCGATGAAGTAGAGCTGAATGTGTGTGCTAAGCACACACATTCAGCACTGCTTCATCAAGCCAATACAATGCATTAGCCAGTGCTGATTGGCCAGAGTACGGAATTCGGCCAATCAGCGCTGGCCAATGCATTCTATTAGCCCGATGAAGTAGAGCTGAATGTGTGTGCTAAGCACACACATTCAGCACTGCTTCATCAAGCCAATACAATGCATTAGCCAGTGCTGATTGGCCAGAGTACGGAATTCGGCCAATCAGCGCTGGCTCTGCTGGAGGAGGCGGAGTCTAAGGTCGCTCCACACCAGTCTCCATTCAGGTCCGACCTTAGACTCCGCCTCCTCCGGCAGAGCCAGCGCTGATTGGCCGAAGGCTGGCCAATGCATTCCTATGCGAATGCAGACTTAGCAGTGCTGAGTCAGTTTTGCTCAACTACACATCTGATGCACACTCGGCACTGCTACATCAGATGTAGCAATCTGATGTAGCAGAGCCGAGGGTGCACTAGAACCCCTGTGCAAACTCAGTTCACGCTAATAGAATGCATTGGCCAGCGCTGATTGGCCAATGCATTCTATTAGCCCGATGAAGTAGAGCTGAATGTGTGTGCTAAGCACACACATTCAGCACTGCTTCATCAAGCCAATACAATGCATTAGCCAGTGCTGATTGGCCAGAGTACGGAATTCGGCCAATCAGCGCTGGCCAATGCATTCTATTAGCCCGATGAAGTAGAGCTGAATGTGTGTGCTAAGCACACACATTCAGCTCTACTTCATCGGGCTAATAGAATGCATTGGCCAGCGCTGATTGGCCAGAGTACGGAACTCGACCAATCAGCGCTGGCTCTGCTGGAGGAGGCGGAGTCTAAGGTCGGACCTGAATGGAGACTGGTGTGGAGCGATCTTAGACTCCGCCTCCTCCAGCAGAGCCAGCGCTGATTGGCCGAATTCCGTACTCTGGCCAATCAGCACTGGCTAATGCATTGTATTGGCGTGATGAAGCAGTGCTGAATGTGTGTGCTTAGCACACACATTCAGCTCTACTTCATCGGGCTAATAGAATGCATTGGCCAGCGCTGATTGGCCGAATTCCGTACTCTGGCCAATCAGTGCTGGCCAATGCATTCTATTAGCTTGATGAAGCAGAGTGTGCACAAGGGTTCAAGCGCACCCTCGGCTCTGATGTAGGAGAGCCGAGGGTGCACTTGAACCCTTGTGCACCCTCAGCTCTGCTACATCAGAGCCGAGGGTGCGCTTGAACCCTTGTGCACACTCTGCTTCATCAAGCTAATAGAATGCATTGGCCAGCGCTGATTGGCCAATGTATTCTATTAGCCTGATGAAGTAGAGCTGAATGTGTGTGCTAAGCACACACATTCAGCTCTACTTCATCGGGCTAATAGAATGCATTGGCCAGCGCTGATTGGCCAGAGTACGGAACTCGACCAATCAGCGCTGGCTCTGCTGGAGGAGGCGGAGTCTAAGATCGCTCCACACCAGTCTCCATTCAGGTCCGACCTTAGACTCCGCCTCCTCCAGCAGAGCCAGCGCTGATTGGCCGAATTCCGTACTCTGGCCAATCAGCACTGGCTAATGCATTGTATTGGCTTGATGAAGCAGTGCTGAATGTGTGTGCTTAGCACACACATTCAGCTCTACTTCATCGGGCTAATAGAATGCATTGGCCAATCAGCGCTGGCCAATGCATTCTATTAGCGTGAACTGAGTTTGCACAGGGGTTCTAGTGCACCCTCGGCTCTGCTACATCAGATTGCTACATCTGATGTAGCAGTGCCGAGTGTGCATCAGATGTGTAGTTGAGCAAAACTGACTCAGCACTGCTAAGTATGCATTCGCATAGGAATGCATTGGCCAGCCTTCGGCCAATCAGCGCTGGCTCTGCCGGAGGAGGCGGAGTCTAAGGTCGGACCTGAATGGAGACTGGTGTGGAGCGACCTTAGACTCCGCCTCCTCCAGCAGAGCCAGCGCTGATTGGTCGAGTTCCGTACTCTGGCCAATCAGCGCTGGCCAATGCATTCTATTAGCCCGATGAAGTAGAGCTGAATGTGTGTGCTTAGCACACACATTCAGCTCTACTTCATCAGGCTAATAGAATACATTGGCCAATCAGCGCTGGCCAATGCATTCTATTAGCTTGATGAAGCAGAGTGTGCACAAGGGTTCAAGCGCACCCTCGGCTCTGATGTAGCAGAGCTGAGGGTGCACAAGGGTTCAAGTGCACCCTCGGCTCTCCTACATCAGAGCCGAGGGTGCGCTTGAACCCTTGTGCAGCCTCGGCTCTGCTACATCAGAGCCGAGGGTGCGCTTGAACCCTTGTGCACACTCTGCTTCATCAAGCTAATAGAATGCATTGGCCAGCACTGATTGGCCAGAGTACGGAATTCGGCCAATCAGCGCTGGCCAATGCATCCCTATGGGAAAAAGTTTATCTCACAAAAATCACAATTACACACCCGATAGAGCCCCAAAAAGTTATTTTTAATAACATTCCCCCCTAAATAAAGGTTATCCCTAGCTATCCCTGCCTGTACAGCTATCCCTGTCTCATAGTCACAAAGTTCACATTCTCATATGACCCGGATTTGAAATCCACTATTCGTCTAAAATGGAGGTCACCTGATTTCGGCAGCCAATGACTTTTTCCAATTTTTTTCAATGCCCCCAGTGTCGTAGTTCCTGTCCCACCTCCCCTGCGCTGTTATTGGTGCAAAAAAGGCGCCAGGGAAGGTGGGAGGGGAATCGAATTTTGGCGCACTTTACCACGTGGTGTTCGATTCGATTCGAACATGGCGAACACCCTGATATCCGATCGAACATGTGTTCGATAGAACACTGTTCGCTCATCTCTAGCAAGAACATTTAGGGACACATGAAGTAATCTTTTTCATGTCTATGGCTTTATTCCCCTGGTCATATTTTTAGTCTATATGCATGATGTATAGAAGTTCTTCCTGCAGTTCACATCACCAATTTTCCATGTGGAAAAAATATCATCATGAATTATTTCAGTCCTTTGTGTGAAGGATACAAATTTGAAAGCCATTAGAGACCACTTTTTCTGATGGTCTCCTGGTCCGTTTCCTTTGCGAACATTTGGTCTGGATACACACAAGAAAAAAGTTATCCATTTGTTATGAATGCAAGTTGAACAATTTTCTATTGCCTTGTAAGAGGTTCCGGGTTCATATCCCGGACGAGCCCCCAAGGTGTCTGTGTACCTTCTGGACTACCATTAATATGTCCAAGGGTAAGGAATATATTCATTGGTTAATTATTTGGATTATTTATTCCATAGCCACTTATATAGTGGTTATTTAAGTACTTCTGTAGCATTATTTTTTCTATGTATTCATGGAATTATATGGGATAACGGTAAAGGAAATCTATTTACTTATATAATTGATATTATTCATTTGGTACATATATATGAACTGTGGAATCAATTGTTATGAATTGATGAAGGTCTTACAGATAAGAAGATTACCTTCATTACAGTTCACATAATTTACCTTAATAATGGGCCAGACTTTGAGTGCATGCGCAGTTAAACCGTGATGGAGGCCCCCAGCTTCAGTGAAGAACTGCACAGTCACTTGGAGCACCAGAGATCACATTAGACTCATCTCTAGGTAAGAATAATGAATTTGTTTTTTTTCTAATGCTGGCACATATGGCTTTACTTCCCATTTTTTTTCTTCCCCAGGGTTGGGGTGCTGCTTTTGCACATCCATAAGTAATAGTACTATATGGTTCTTTATGCCTCCCTCTTCATGAAGTACCTACAGATGACATAATTGACATGCAGCTACTTGCTAGGCCACATGTTTCTCCAAGAAACCTTCTTACCAATACACTTTAACCCAGAGGTAGGGAACCTTGGCTCTCCAGCTGTTGTAAAACTACAACTCCCAGCATGCATACTTGCTCTGCTGTTCTTGGAACTCCCATGGAAGTGAATGGAGCATGTTGGGAGTTGTAGTTTCACAGCAGCTGAAGAGCCGAAGGTTCCCTACCCCTGCTTTAACCCATATTAGCTGCTGTTTAGGTCCAGATATTTTCTCATCCTCATCACTCGAGCAATTACATCTCCATTTCACCACAACCAATTACGGTTTTTGATATCTCCTAAACTTGGAATTGGATGTTAATTGATTTAATACTTATCCAGTTAATCACAGGCAATCTCTAGCGCCTCTTCAGCCTTTGCAAGCAAATTTGTGACAAATCTTTGCCCCAGCTACTCCATTAAATTATCCTCTAGTCCAGCTCCTTTATTATATAACAGGTACTCAAGACCACTAATATCCATCCTCATGATCACCAGTCACCAGTTTATTTCACATCTCTATATTCTCAGATACTCCAAAAATTATATATAACACGAGAAATAAAGAAGAGATGGTGGTTGAGAAAATACAATATGCCTCTAAAAGTGATCTTACACCTAACAAAGCAGTTGACATAATTCCTCCCAATATCACCCCATAGATGTAGACACATTTGGCTTGGCATACCTGATCCTTCCGATGATATCTGCCACCAGGGCAGAGTCTGCATACCCCCATACACGTTAGATAGCGGACTGGTCTACCCCACTGGTCTACCCTACCTTAATGGGGTTTTCGTGCTAGGAACACTTTTTGATATGAATTCCCAGGATAGAGGTTAAGTGTCTTATTGATGGGGATACCATGACTAGGACCTCAGAATTTACAAGAACAGGGCTCCCGAGTCTTTTGGGTTAATGGAGAAGTGAGCATGTGCAACCACAGCTTCATTCACTTATATGAACTGACGTAGACAGCAGTTGGACCCATAGCACCTGTAGGGTATTGTTAGATGAGAAAATCCCTTTAAGGCCAGGGCCACATGTTGAGGAAATGGTGCAGCAAAAAAATGCTAAATTTTAAGCTGAGGCTCCACGTTGCAGAAACGCAGCTTCTTTCATTGTAGATTTTGCTGCATTTTTGAGCCAAAGCCAAGAATGGCTGCAAAATTAATAAAAAATATATAGGAAGTTCTTATACTTCTACCTTTTGCACAATCCATCCCTGGCTTTGGTGCAAAAAACACAGCAAACACTGCAACAAAAATAAACTGTGCTTCTGCAACATGGGGCCTCAGCCATACAGTACCTGCAAAGTGGACGGGATTCTGGCTAATCCCATTCACACATTGCAAAAAAATCTGCAGGTAGGTAGAATTCCAAAAATTGCAGCATGTCAATATGCTGACAATTCCAAAATAGGGGCAGAAAGTGAAAAACGCTGCGGAAAAAAATGCAATGTCTTTTTTATTTGGCTGTGGCTCGCGACATGGGCCCTGAGCCTCATTGTGATTTTTATTATAATTAATTAAAATAATATTAAGGAGCAACACGGTGGCTCAGTGGTTAGCTCTGCAGAGATGGAGTCCTGGGTTCGAATCCTGCCAAGGACAACATCTGCAAGCGGTTTGTATGTTTTCCCCGTATTTGCATGATTTTCCTCCCATACTCCAAAGATATACTGATAGGGGGAAAAATATACGTTGTGAGCCCTATATGAAAAAGTTTGGTGCTTTCCCGCAACCTTCTTAAGAACCTAAAAGCAAAAGTTAAAGGGACAGGTTTTTTTTTTTTTTGTAATGATTAATACTGTGAGAAGACAAAAGCCATTCCATGGTCCAGGAATATCCGATAAAGCTTTATGTCATTACAAAGCACCTTGACACGTTCCAGTCGTGTATGACATTGTGATAATCGTTCAGTACAGTTCACATGAACAGCGGTGCATTCATAATATGCATTTTAGATGAATGTATTCTTCATTACACCATATAAATTGACACATATTCATGTTAAATGATGTGAAAATAAAGGATATTGTTAAATTGTATTGCCGGGTTTCATTGGCATCTTTATAAAATCACAGTTTTATGAATCCGGTTCGTGCCGTATAAAGGAAAAAGTACTTGCTGTAATAAACTGATAACAAGCTGTTTCAGGCTGGAAGCAATTGCAGTCATATAACCCACTGTGGCCTTTTTTTATGGAGAACTTTTTATTTTTCTGCCTGTAATAGCGAGCATGGGAACTATCATTTGCTTGCGGAGTAGTTTCTGTTTGTGGCAGAAATGGTTAAATTCCGACAGGTCGTGCCCCTTTTTTTTGGCGCAGATCGTTTTCTCGCTAAGCTCATTTGTAATTGTTTTATTTTATACTCCCAGAAAAATGATGACTCTGAAACTGTGAAAATAAAAATTTGGTCTAAGCTCAGACCAGGCAGAAAAAGTATCCCATCATTCAGTCTGCAGTACACGATAAATATCAAATATGTATTGAGCTGTGTTCACATTACATTCAGAGGCGTATGTGTTTTTTTCAGGAAGGCTCTGACATGCCTACCTAGAGATATACAGTGACATATGTCATAGGACATGTCTCATTGTATACAAATAAATAAAATGCGTTCCATGCGGAATCTTTGACTTTGTTATTCCGTTCCGTAACATGAAGATGTTCTAACACCTACCAGTATGGTGGATACTAATGGAATATTCCTATGTTATCTGTTGGGTCCATGTGGTGGACCTATGGTTGTATTCATACAATGAACACCCACAGCCTATCCATACACATTGGCTATAAGTAAGCTAATGGCTGAGCATCTGTTTATTGTCTGGTCAGCAATTGTTACGTCAACAGAATATTATAAGGAAACTAGAAGCAACGAAACAGAGTGCAAGGAACTAGAACTGGAACAACACTGCATTATGAATAGATTCAGGGCGGAATTATTTATACAGAATCCACTTCAAAATCAGCACCAAATTCCAGAGTTTGAACATACCCTTAAAATAATGTTACTGAAGTATCTGCAAATGTGACACACTGCTGGCTCAAGTGTAAGGCTGGGGTCAAGCAACTAACCCAACAACAAACTAATTCCATGTTCACATTTGCACTGTTCTATCCGTTCTTCTGATACGTTGCAGGACATCAACTCTTTCATTCAGGTATTTGTGCTGGATTTGTGCTGGACAGACACCCCCGTGCAGATATAAACATAGCCTTACAGTATATGAAGGAGGTGATAAGAGAACTGCTGTTTGTAACAATTGTGAAACACATAGATAGATAGATAGATAGATAGATAGATAGATAGATAGATAGATAGATAGATAGATAGATAGATAGATAGATAGATATGAGATGCATTTCCTGGGAACCAGCTACTGCCCACTTATAACATACTCAGAAAAATGGGCAGCACTTCAGTAGAAAATACATTGCATCTATCTATCTATCTATCTATCTATCTCAAGTTTGAGAAAGGTCCACTTGTGTTGGGACCAAAACGTCCCAACACAACCCACATTGACTTTTTTTTTTTTACACTGCATTATATTTGTACTTTGTATGGTTTCTTGGGATTTATACCGGACCCTTGTGGACTTGCACCCATGCCCTGGGAAAGGTTGATACCTACAGTGCAGCTCTAAAACTCTTTTACATCTCTGAGCACAGCCCACTTTTCTGGAATATGGTATGAGGGGACAGTAGCTTGTTCTCAGGAATCTGCACCCATTGCTAATATTTTTGGCTGTGGTGTTCTGGACTTTTTGTTTTGATAGATAGATAGATAGATAGATAGATAGATAGATAGATAGATAGATAGATAGATAGATAGAACATGGATGGATAGATAGATAGATAGATAGATAGATAGATAGATAGATAGATAGATAGAACATGGATGGATAGATAGATAGATAGATAGATAGATAGATAGATAGATAGAAAAATATACTTCTTGCATTTGTTCAGAATTTGGTTACACTACAATTATATCACTCGGGACTTATATGTCTCATCCCACAATGATGATTAACCTACGTGAATTTTTTTTTTTTTCTTTTTTTCAATTTTGGGAAATTACCTATGGAATTACCTAGTGCAAAAAACCCGGCTTCAGTGCCCACCCTCCATCCATACAAAACTTCTAATCGCCATATCATCTTTGCTATTAGCATTACACATGGAATGTATCATCAATAACATTTTATAATTTCTTTGGGACTCCTCTCATAAGAAAAAATGGATCTTGAAAGTGTATTAATGTATCAAATAGAGATGAGCGAACAGTGTTCTATCGAACACATGTTCGATCGGATATCAGGGTGTTCGCCATGTTCGAATCGAATCGAACACCGCGTGGTAAAGTGCGCCAAAATTCGATTCCCCAGGGACAGGAACTACGACACCGGGGGCATTGAAAAAAATTGGAAAAAGTCATTGGCTGCCGAAATCAGGTGACCTCCATTTTAGACGAATAGTGGATTTCAAATCCGGGTCATATGAGAATGTGAACTTTGTGACTATGAGACAGGGATAGCTGTACAGGCAGGGATAGCTAGGGATAACCTTTATTTAGGGGGGAATGTTATTAAAAATAACTTTTTGGGGCTCTATCGGGTGTGTAATTGTGATTTTTGTGAGATAAACTTTTTCCCATAGGGATGCATTGGCCAGCGCTGATTGGCCGAATTCCGTACTCTGGCCAATCAGTGCTGGCCAATGCATTCTATTAGCTTGATGAAGCAGAGTGTGCACAAGGGTTCAAGCGCACCCTCGGCTCTGATGTAGCAGAGCTGAGGCTGCACAAGGGTTCAAGCGCACCCTCGGCTCTGATGTAGGAGAGCCGAGGGTGCGCTTGAACCCTTGTGCACCCTCAGCTCTGCTACATCAGAGCCGAGGGTGCGCTTGAACCCTTGTGCACACTCTGCTTCATCAAGCTAATAGAATGCATTGGCCAGCGCTGATTGGCCAATGTATTCTATTAGCCTGATGAAGTAGAGCTGAATGTGTGTGCTAAGCACACACATTCAGCTCTACTTCATCGGGCTAATAGAATGCATTGGCCAGCGCTGATTGGCCAGAGTACGGAACTCGACCAATCAGCGCTGGCTCTGCTGGAGGAGGCGGAGTCTAAGATCGCTCCACACCAGTCTCCATTCAGGTCCGACCTTAGACTCCGCCTCCTCCGGCAGAGCCAGCGCTGATTGGCCGAAGGCTGGCCAATGCATTCCTATGCGAATGCAGAGACTTAGCAGTGCTGAGTCAGTTTTGCTCAACTACACATCTGATGCACACTCGGCACTGCTACATCAGATGTAGCAATCTGATGTAGCAGAGCCGAGGGTGCACTAGAACCCCTGTGCAAACTCAGTTCACGCTAATAGAATGCATTGGCCAGCGCTGATTGGCCAATGCATTCTATTAGCCCGATGAAGTAGAGCTGAATGTGTGTGCTAAGCACACACATTCAGCACTGCTTCATCACGCCAATACAATGCATTAGCCAGTGCTGATTGGCCAGAGTACGGAATTCGGCCAATCAGCGCTGGCTCTGCTGGAGGAGGCGGAGTCTAAGATTGCTCCACACCAGTCTCCATTCAGGTCCGACCTTAGACTCCGCCTCCTCCAGCAGAGCCAGCGCTGATTGGCCGAATTCCGTACTCTGGCCAATCAGCACTGGCTAATGCATTGTATTGGCGTGATGAAGCAGTGCTGAATGTGTGTGCTTAGCACACACATTCAGCTCTACTTCATCGGGCTAATAGAATGCATTGGCCAGCGCTGATTGGCCAGAGTACGGAATTCGGCCAATCAGCGCTGGCTCTGCTGGAGGAGGCGGAGTCTAAGATCGCTCCACACCAGTCTCCATTCAGGTCCGACCTTAGACTCCGCCTCCTCCAGCAGAGCCAGCGCTGATTGGTCGAGTTCCGTACTCTGGCCAATCAGCACTGGCCAATGCATTTCTATGGGGAAAAGTTAGCTTGCGAAAATCGCAAACTGACAGGGATTTCCATGAAATAAAGTGACTTTTATGCCCCCAGACATGCTTCCCCTGCTGTCCCAGTGTCATTCCAGGGTGTTGGTATCATTTCCTGGGGTGTCATAGTGGACTTGGTGACCCTCCAGACACGAATTTGGGTTTCCCCCTTAACGAGTTTATGTTCCCCATAGACTATAATGGGGTTCGAAACCCATTCGAACACTCGAACAGTGAGCGGCTGTTCGAATCGAATTTCGAACCTCGAACATTTTAGTGTTCGCTCATCTCTAGTATCAAAGACTCAGCCCACCAAAGGATTTACTGGTTTTCTGGTGGGCCAATACAATCCTTTAGATTCATGCAAATCATATTCAAAATATCCATTCCTCTTGGTACTTGCAGAAAGTTTCTGAAGGAACTCAACAGGAAGATTGTTCCTGCCGCCATCTTGGAGAACTAAGCCTAGATCTTCTGTGGATGTCAGCTTGCTCCACTCCTTCTGTCTCCTCATGCCATCCCAGACAGACTGGATGATATTGAGATTAGGGCTCTGGGGAACCATAACATCCCTTCCAGGATTCCAAAAGGGCAAAGGTCACACCAAATATTGATGGGATTTACATTTCTCTTCTGTTCATTCATTTCATCCTGTTAATTGATAAAAATAAACTATTAACCCTTCTACTTCTGAAAACATTCCTACTTTGCAGCATTTTTTCGACACCTGCTGAAAACTTTGACTGAATATAGAAGACCAAAGCGTGTTAAAACTGAAATAGATGGAAGCAAAGATGATGAACTGATGCAGTGCCCTACAATTCAATGGTGGGTTGTTTTTGTTTGCACGTCTTTGCTTTTTCTTAAGAGTCACACATTTGACTCTTTTCTTACATCCCTGTTATCCTCAGAACTCGGTGAGAAAGTATTGATTTTCCTGGTATCCTGCTCATAGTCAGAAATCACGTAATCTGAATCCCATTTGTTGGCAGCGACTGTGAAATGCATAATTTAACTTTGGTCATTTAACTACTTTGCATTATAAACAGACCTTAATAAATATCGTCCTTTATGGCTTTAGCCCTTAAAGATGACCCTGCGATGTCTCTACGACCAATGAGCCATAAAATGTGAAACTGCTTAATGGAAGCTATGGCCAAAATGGAAGAGAAATGAGGACAGAACATCAAATTAATACAGTTTGGTCTCAGAGTTTTTAAAACGCATCTTTAAAAAAATGGTTCCCTGGCAGACGGACTCTCTGCTATCCTATAAATTGCTGTGAGTGTTGGGCTTGGTGTTTTATCGCGCCTTGAATTTTAGAGAGTACTTCATAGTTGATCATTCATTCAGAAACATAAACTCAAGCTACTGGGCCCCAATGCAAAATATGTAAGAGGGCACCGATCCACCAAGTGCTATTGATAATACTGGTGCTTGCTCCCTCTGCGCACCTTATAGGTTCTCCCTGCTTTTACAGCCAGGATAAAGATGGGTGCCTATAATATATACATTGAGGAAAATAAGAAATGCAGCTGGTAATATGGATTCCCACCATCACTATGTCAAGGTTTAGTACTTATTGGAGTATTTCATCAGTGATTTTATCCACTGTGAGAAGGTGACAAGCAACGTGCTGGAGTCCCGCTATATCAGCCCCAGATTCCTGACCTATGTGTGGTCCAGAGCGGGTCTGGAATAGGTTTCAGCCCTAGGTATAGGTCCTAGGCTTGTTACTGTGCCATAAAAGAAAACAGAGCCTTCACTTCAGGGCAGATCCAGGAAGTGAGGAGGTGTATGGGTCTGCCCTGTAACCCTGAGTCTGGTGAGACCAGATTGTGCTTGTTTTTTTTTGTGTCGCTGTTAGTAAGCCACATGTATACTGAGGTTATTACTTCTGTTTAGTTAGTCGCTCGGACGAGCAGGAATTTGTTTTGTTGTCTGAAGTTAAGGAGGTATTTAGTTTTTGCTCATTTGTATCTGAAGTCAATCAAGTCAGTGATTTATTTTCCTGTTTTTCTAAAGAAACCGATTTTATGCATATTTTGTGTCCCTGTCTTGACTGTTTGGGCCCACACCATTGCATCTACCGAGCTACCTAACAGACTATTATAGCAAGTTTGTCACCAGAACCCTGCAAATCATCCCAGCTCCGCAGATAGATAGGTTACAGTCAATCGGAATCAAATGGTGTTTTCCTCTCCATTGCCAAGTTTTCAAACTCTTATGTCATTATGCAAATGAGCTTTTGGAGCAACAAGGATATTTCCATTGGTTCTGAGAGGTAAGCGGCAACACCCTCATTGCTCCAAAGACTTCATTTGCATATTGACAAAAATTCAATTCAGGTAACCCAACCTATCTATCTGTGGGGTTCTGGTTACAGAGTTGCTTTAACATGACTTCCTGGGATAACACCTGATTGATGGGGTTACAAGTGGTTACGCCTGGATGAGTTCACTCGCGCGTCGGAGGGCTGTACGGACCTTACTGAGCATGCGCAGTACACTCTGTTCGGCAAAGACGTGAGAAGCGTACTGCGCATGCGCGCAATTGCAGCCTTGGAAATATGGCTGCCGGCCGGCAGGGTCTCGCTGTCAGAGCCGACTGCGCAGGCGTCAGACATGACGAAGAAAGAAGATGACAGACAAGGGGAGGAGGCAGATGAAGAAGAAGGATGCCCTCATTGCTGCCGAGACCTCATTAGCATACCGGTAAGTACCGGTATTTCTAAGGAATGGCGCGACGGAGACCACATCTAAAGGTAGGAGACGAATAGCCTTTCTTAAGGCTATTCCGACGTGGTAATTAGAAAAAAAGTTGCTTTAATGGTAGAATCCCTTTAAGATGCATTTACATCAGTGTTGCTAGTTCCATTTTCTTATCTGTTACAGGAGCAGCTAGATTTAGGAATGGCACCCAATAAACTATAATGGGCTCCACTGGTTTCCTACCATGGTGTTTGGGTCATTAGAATAACCTTACAGTTGTTCTTTGTCACTGTTGACATTAGTAATCTTCACCATATAATTGCGCATGTACCCGTACTAGTAGACACGTCACCTTTATAAGAACTGCACAATGACCCCTATTAAAATCCTTATAGCCCTAATGTTGCTTGACTTTATGGGGTTTAAATGCATGTTTCCAGAGAATTTTAATTTTATCTCTCGTCTCATTTCTGTTTTTATGTTTCCCTTCAAATTACACAAAACTGAAAGTGCAGCTCAGCATAACTGTAAATGATCCCATTGAAATCGCCATGCATTTTTTAATCTGGTTGTAAAGCAGTTTTACATTTCTTCTGCTTTACTGTAGAAAGGATAAAGAATCCTCCAGCCGCATTTACAGAACGTACTAGAAAGTAATGGCTTTAAAGTAACAGGAACGGGAAGCTTTGGGTTTCTTAAAGGGGTTTTCCCATAAACATAACCATATTTAAACGAGTAGATAATTAAAATTTGACGTTTTTTTAAATTAAAATCATTAAAAATTTAAAGATTTTAAAGATTTTCTCTAACCATCTTAGAGGTGACAGTCTGTTGTCTTGATCAATTGCCATTGGATATGATCATGAAAGCAGGAATTTTCCCTGGTCTGGGACTTGTCAAAAAAACCAGCTGTGATTTTAACTTTCAATTGTCTACAAATTTAAATATGGTTATGTTCCTGAAAAAAAAACTTTAAAAATTACATTTCTTAATTATTTGTAGCCAACATGTTTTCCACAATGTATTGTAAGCCGATGGCTGGTCAGGTAATGGAGGGGGTGTACATCTCGCCCAGACTACTCAGGTGGGTGAGATGAGAAAACTCCAGGAATGTTTGTTCTCAGCAGACAACTTTCATCTGCTGAGCATTTTGGTAAATGCTCAGTATTGGGCTGGATTTTTGGGAATGGCAGGTAGGATTGGTAGTGGGACCGGTCATTCCACCCCCCTCCAGTCCACACTTTGGGGATGTTCCAGCAGTGACTCAGCTGCAGAGAGTCTCCTCGTCAAGGAGGCTTAAGAAGTTGCTCCAGCAGCAACACTTTGGCAGAGCTTGGCTGGAGAGCAAACAGAGAGGTCATATTTTTGGGGCTGTGTCCTGAATGACTCAACTGGCTTATGATTTCTGTTATTCTAGGTGAGGTAACCTATTCTATGTTTAGTTAGAGCCTAGCCAGGCAGGGATTTATTCTTGTATTGTTTCCTTTTGTTGCTGAACTACCTTTTTGAGTGAAAATAAACTCTACCTTTGTTTTGGACTAAAGAATCTGGACTTGTGTGTCTATGCCACCCCACCTATCAACCCCAGACCCTGACAATATCATCATTTTTTATTTTTTATTTTTTATTAAAACCAGATACTAACATATCACTTTTTCTAATCTGTTTTTTTTTTTTTTTTTTTTTTTCAGGTTGTAGATGTTTTTTATTCTATTTTCTTTATACGATTATGGGGGCTGCCATTTTCCTGCACTGTAACTCCATCCTGCAGCCACAAGAAAAATGGCCGCTTACACAGTAAGTAATTGGCCATTTTCTTGTGGCCTGTGGGCATGTGCAGTCGGCTCTGCCCGAGGCCTAGAAGGATGAACCCAGCTACGGAAGAAGACGTGCAGAGAGGCTGTTCCTGAAGAAGATGGAGGCGGCGGCGGCGCTAGAGATTTCTCTCGCAGCATTGGGGATGCCCCCAGTGCTGCGAGAGAACTCATTTGCATACCGAGGAAAACCCGGATTTCTACCAAACGGCAGCGTGGAGAAGACATCCAAAAGTAGGAGAAGAATAGCCTTTCTTACTAGCTATTCCTATGTGTTATCAAGAAAAAATGTGATTTTAATGGTAGAATCCCTTTAAAAATTTTATTAACCTATCAAACGTCCTTTTTATTAGAAAACAGGCTGTAACATTCTTCTTAGCAATCCTCTAACTAATCTGACACTAGGAAAAGTCTGTATGCATCTATTTGTGTTGTGTATATGCAAAGCTGAAACGTTTATGAAAGGGGAAATGGTCACTTCCAATAGTTATATCTTTGATTTTATACCACCTATAAAAAAAGTTTCTTAAAGCTGAGATTAAAGTACTAGCTGTAACAGAAGTTGAGATATCACTAGTTAAAAATCTAGTCAGGAGATTTAACTTAATATGTGGCAGTTTATCTTTCTTGTGATACAAGAACCATTTTTCTAGGTGGTATATAACCAGAGATACAGCCATTTCAAGTGATCATGCTTCTATAGTAAATGCTTCAGCTCTACATACTCCATTGAGTACACTGGTATTGCTTAATTAGAGCATTGCAAATAGGAGCTGTGCAGCCTGTTTTCTATGAAAAGGAAGTTAGATTAATATAAAATGTTCACCATACATCCCAGACACAATAGCAAAAAATAAAGAAATAAAATGGAAGTTACACTTTAAAAATAATTGTGAACAACCATACCTAGGAACATTCATTCCCAGCTATTGGCCCAGTAATAGGGAACCTTGAAAGGGTTTTCCAATAGTATAAAATAGGAGGAGTGGGTTGAAAATAGAAAATTCTGTTCCATCTTTCTTGGGGGTCTACACTGCACTTCACTTCCTGCATCATTTGGGCAGCACGGTGCTTACTACTATTGCCCTGCAGCGCTGGAGTCCTGGGTTAGAATCCTGCCAAGGACAACATCTGCAAGGAGTTTGTATTTCTCCATATGTTTGTGTCAGTTTCCTCCAGGTACTCCGGTTTCCTCCCACACTCCAAAGACATACTGATAGGGAATTTAGATTCTGAGCTCTATAAGGGACAGTGACTGACAATATCTGTAAAGGACTGCGGTATATGATGGCGCTATAAAAGTGAACAAGATAGATAAATATTTATTTCAACCAATTCTAAGAAAATATAAGCAACAAAAGTGTAAAATGGACATTAATAAAAGACCATTCTATTTGTTTCAATAGTAGAGATGTCGCACAAACTTGGCAAGCTAGAAATTGGTTAAGCTTAGCACCTACTTTGTGCCCATTAGGGCACCCCAGCTCTGTAAGTCAAATATATCCTCATATGGTATTATAGCTTCACATGCAAATCGTTTACTATCCCTATATCTTTATACTTAGGTCTGTTTAGATCAGCGTGTTATTCATCACCATTGATCTCTGTGTACTGATCACTGTTTTCTGACTTTTCCAGATCTGTTTTTCATAGCTATTGGACTGTAAAGGAATTTGCAATCCCACATGCCAAATAAATATAATTTTGATGTAGTTTTAACCTTTTTAATCTGGTATCTTGTGTCATAAATGGTTAACAGATGTCATATAACAGCTAATACTGGCATATTATTACAGTGCCTGTAGTGTTTGCATCTGTAACAGACACCTGGAAATGTTCTGATAGGCATCACAAAATAAGGCGTCAGTTTATACACCATATTTACTTACTGTTATCATTTTTATTTCACATACTAAAAGCCCAGGTGGTTTTAATATAAGTGTCACTAAATTGCGACATATGTATGAACATATATATTGCAGTTTTTTATTAGGTGGTAACATATATGTACAACATGCTGCAGATTTAGCACTTATGTGTATTATAGTTTTAAATTATGTATAACTTTTATAAAATAGTCATAGACCACTGTACTTGAGAAAAGATCTGTAATAAGACCAGTATAGATCACCATGTGGCAGAAAAGAGCCCTAAAGAGTATTCTACACTATGTTTTATAGATAGGTTCCTAGGAGTCCTGACAGTGTTCTACACTATGTTTTATAGATAGGTTCCTAGGAGCCCTAAGAGTGTTCTACACTATGTTTTATAGATAGGTTCCTAGGAGCCCTAAGAGTGTTCTACACTATGTTTTATAGATAGGTTCCTAGGAGTCCTGACAGTGTTCTACACTATGTTTTATAGATAGGTTCCTAGGAGCCCTGACAGTGTTCTACACTATGTTTTATAGATACGTTCCTAGGAGCCCTGACAGTGTTCTACACTATGTTTTATAGATAGGTTCCTAGGAGCCCTAAGAGTGTTCTACACTATGTTTTATAGATAGGTTCCTAGGAGTCCTGACAGTGTTCTACACTATGTTTTATAGATAGGATCCTAGGAGCCCTGACAGTGTTCTACACTATGTTTTATAGATAGGTTCCTAGGAGCCCTAAGAGTGTTCTACACTATGTTTTATAGATAGGTTCCTAGGAGTCCTGACAGTGTTCTACACTATGTTTTATAGATAGGTTCCTAGGAGTCCTGACAGTGTTATACACTATGTTTTATAGATAGGTTCCTAGGAGTCCTGACAGTGTTCTACACTATGTTTTATAGATAGGATCCTAGGAGCCCTGACAGTGTTCTACACTATGTTTTATAGATAGGTTCCTAGGAGCCCCTGACAGTGTTATACACTATGTTTTATAGATAGGTTCCTAGGAGTCCTGACAGTGTTCTACACTATGTTTTATAGATAGGTTCCTGGGAAGCCTGACAGTGTTCTACACTATGTATTATAGATAGGTTCCTAGGAGCCCTGACAGTGTTATACCCTATGTTTTATAAATAGGTTCCTAGGAGCCCTGACAGTGTTCTACACTATGTTTTATAGATAGGTTCCCAGGAGCCCTGACAGTGTTATACACTATGTTTTATAGTTAGGTACCTAGGAACCCTGACAGTGTTCTACAATATGTTTTAAGTCAATTTAAAGTGTGATTTGTACCAAACTTGTTCATCCTGAAATTAACTGGGAACCCAAGGCACCGAACCCAAACATGAAACGAATCTTGAAAGTATATTACTACACCCTGCAATTTTCACTCTGACCCCTAAACCTAATATTAGAGTGACACTTGGCAACAATGTCAGGAATTTCATTGCAGCAGTCCGCTAATTTACATTACAAGCAAGGCAGACAGTATTACAATAGAAAATAACACCTCTATTGATAACACCCCTAACCAATCCTTGTATCCTCTACTGGCAATAAATGATATCACAATTTACATGCACAGATCTCAATGAACATATTACTAAATGTTGCTAGTTGTAGATTCTCAGGGAACATGGCAGCCCTCTCATAGTCATGTATAGAAAATAGAATCAAAATAAATACACTCTGGAAATAAAATAGAAAAAGTTACATATTTTACTGGTTTTAATAAATATATAACAATAATAATAATAATTATTAATAATAATAATAATAATAATAGTCAATACATTCCTTTTAACCAGTCTGGACAAGAATGCAAAGATCTACCATTGAGCCCCTATAAAACCTCCAGGACAACATAGAGAGTGGTAAAGACATTGAATTGTCCATGAGGTTTAGTGTTTCTGGTTCCTCCTGGTTTGGTTCAGGATCATCCACAGAAAGGCCTAAATGACTGCTTCAGGAAGGAATGTAACTCTGACATCAAAGAAAATCAATTACCGTCTGCAATGTGTCTGCAGTCACCACTTACTTTAACCCACTATCAACTGCAGTGTCATCTAAGCAAATGAGCAATACAAACCCAGGAGGAAATAGCGGCTGCTGCATCCTGTTATCAACAGGCATGAGAACAGCTGTGTGTGAATATTGGCTCATTAAGGGAAAGACAAAGGCTGGACACAAAGCCTTCTGACAATGAATGCAGCCCCTGTTTTCCTGCATCCCGCCTCTAGGGGGTCCTGTTAGACTGCAAGAATACAAAGCGTATACTGCACACAATAAAAACATATTATTGTTTATGTGGAGCGGCGTATATGACACATCACAATATCATTCAGTGGTAATGAAGAAAATGTAGATGTCTGCTGTTAAGGCCGTACTTAATGCAGCTCAATGTGAGTGTCTTCTCTGTGCAGCGCTGCAGAACATCCTATTAGATATAGGTAATGAGAAATGGCAAATAAATATACAGACTGTAGTGTGATGGTTACAGGAGAATTGGCAGAGGTTATACTGTTCAATCCAACATGATACACAATGTTCATATGCCTGATCCATAATGCGACAGTGTATACAAGGTGCCAGACCTGTCAGCAGTATACAGTATTATATACATGTGGATAGGGATTCCAAAACCTCGACCGTACATGAAGGAAACAATCTATGTGGACATACAGTCCAGATGAATCCAAAGAAAATTATCACCAGCATCAGGACCAGTAATGGGTAAACATTGTGAGATTCGTTTTGCGAATGTGGTTTGCCCACCAGTTTTATTTCAGACAAACTTGTTAGGTGCAAACCAAAAGTGCTTTTATTATGCTCTAGGGCCGAGGTAGGCACACGTGTCAAGAGTGGCACTTGAGCGAACTCACCCAGCAGTTTCATCTGGACCCTAGAATATAATAAGCGGTGGCCTAGGATAGGTGATCAAACCTTCTCTGACCCAAGTGCGGCTTCTTGTCTTCTTCAGCACTTCTGCCTGACATCAGCAACCACATATTGGGGTTCAAGGGTCATGTTGGCGTCTTAATTGTCTCCCTTTCAGGTACTAGAGCTGCCATGACAGGGATATAGGCCACACGTGGCACTCTTGGGGTTGCCGAGTCCTGCTCTATTACAATAGAGTAAATGTTGCAATAGAAAATCCAGAAATCCCAGTTTCTAAAACCATTTAAAGGGTATGTTCACACGGCGGAAACCAAATTTCGCCGTGCGAACTTCCACACGGCTAGCCGTGACGTGGCATCCCATTCCTCATTAGGCCCTGAGCAGGAGCGTGTCTTGAGCCGCAGATGCTGCAGTTGACTCAGCCACGGAATCCGCGGCAAGATAGGTCAGGTCGCTTCTTTTTTTTGCTACTAGCTAGCGGGGGATAAAAAACGAGCGACTCCCATTGATGTCAATGGGAGCCATTTTTGCAAGCAGATTCCGCATCAAAAGCCGCCTGCTAAAAACTCTGTGTGAACATACCCTAGAAGTAAAGAAAATATCGATAATTATAAAAAAGTTAAAATCATCTATTTATAATAAAAATAATAAAAAACAACACGCAAACCTATTTATTATCACCACATCCACAAATGTTTTATCTATCCCAAAAAACCTTAGAGTCCATCCCGAAAAAAAAACCAAGCACTGCATCGACAAAAGAATAAAAGTTATGTCAGAACTTGCTAACACAAAGCAAATTTTTATAATCATTGAATGACATAAAAGCAAAATCTACAAAACAATGGTGCAATTGCATTTTTTCCCCATTCCATCCAATAAATATTTTTTTATCTGTTGCAAATTACATTTTCCAATCAGCTGTTCTCAGCAGATGCTGGAATTACACATGGAGAAGAGACACCTGACTTTGTTCACTGTGTAGTGGCTTTGCCAGGTGCCTGTTGATCAGCTTCTACTCACTGTGTATTTGTGGCATCATAGCTGCTGAGAATAGCGGATCTGTAGGGGTACTGGGTGTCTCAACTAGACCAGCTTGATATTGATTACTTATCTTATGGATAGATCATCAATATCAAAAGCTGGAAAATTCCTTTTTTGTACTGTAAGGGGTGTAGCTATAAGGTGAGCAAAGTTAGCAGTCGCTACTGGGCCCTGGATCCTAAGGGGGGCCCTCTGCTACATAAAATATACCACTATTCTAAATAGCACAATGTAGGTACAGATTTTGCATTGAGACCTAAAAACTTCACGCTACGTCTTTGTGTATTATCTTAGACAAATGGATAGATAGATAGATAGATAGATAATAGATAGATAGATAGATAATAGATAGATATATAGATAGATAGATATATAGATAGATAGATAGATAGATAGATAATAGATAGATAGATAGATAGATAGATAGATAGATAATAGATAGATATATAGATAGATAGATAGATAGATAGATAGATAGGAGATAGATAGATAGATAGATAGATAGATAGATAATAGATAGATAGATAGATAGATAGATAGATAGATAGATAGAAAATGGAAAAAATGGCAGCACTCCAATATTTAGAAAAAGTGTGGGTTTATTCCAAGCAGCGACGTTTCAGTTCTTATCTGAACCTTTCTCAAGATAGATAGATAGATAGATAGATAGATAGATAGATAGATGCCTAAAAGCTACTGGATAAGCAGAATATGGTAATGGTCAGAACATGGTAGGCCTACTTGACTTGCTGGAGCAATTTATAGAAGTATTACACCAGACAAGAACCCGCCAGTTCTACAAAGGTTCTGTTTTGGAAGTTGTGACAGCTATTGGTGCAAATAAAATAGGCAGCACAGTGTATGGAGCCTATTAGTATAATGCAGTGCAAAATATATCAAAATGCCCAGATCAGTTGAGTAAGCATAAAGGTTATACTAAAGGTATACAGGTCACTGAATTCATAAAAAGATAAGATATCCAGCACATACCACTTGAGTACAGGAAATCTCCATTCACATGTGTTCACTGCCTGGAAAGCAATGACACTAAGATAACTTGTCACTTGCTTGACCTTCCTGATGTAAATGGACCTCAGATATATATCAGAATGTTTTGCTCATGTGGTTAGTAAAACTTTGTCCTTGAGGAGACATTCAGCTTTCTCAATGTCTTTCTTATTCCGTATAGGAACAGTACAGAGGAAGCTTGACAGTCCGTTTTAGTAAATATCCCAATTCTCACAAAGTAATAATTATGGAGAAACTTTTTTAAAATTCGCATTTTTTTATTCTGTGGTCACTTATCAAGGGTACGCACAGTGGTGTGCAAAAGTTTTAGGCAGAAATGCTGTAAGTAGAAAGGTTAATAGTTTATTTGTGTCAATTACCAGAATCAAGTGAATGAGCAAAAAAGATCTAAATCCCATCAATATTTGGTGTGACCTTTGCTCTTCGGAGGAGGAGTCCTGGTAGTGATGATATGGCCCCCGCAGAGCCCTGATCACGTTATCATCCAGTCTGTCTGGGATGACATGAAGAGACAGAAGGATTGGAGCAAGCCTATATACATGGAAGATCTGTGCTTAGTTCTGCAAGATTGCGGCAGGAACAACCTCCCTGTCGTGCTCCTTCAAGAACCGTCTGCAAGTGTACTAAGCAGAATGGATGGAAGGCAAAGGGCAAAAGTCACACCAAATATTGATGGGATTTAGATTTCTCTTTTCTTCGTTCACTTAATTTTGTTAATTGACAAAAATAAACTATTAACACTAGTTTTGAAGACATTCTTACTTTACAGTATTTTTTCCACACTTGCCTAACTGTGGACACAGGCTCGAATTGGCCCACAGGGGAGCAGCCGCATACCCTGGCGGGCCCCTGACTCAAGACCCCTAACCCCTGCAAGAGTGATACCTGGCACAGTACACTTACTGCACTACATACAGTCAGGCAATGTACAGCTACTCAGCCTATGTGCCCATATAATACACTGAGTAAATTATTTATGGATACATTGGGTGACTGAGATGACAATTAGGCACAGAGGAAGGTTGACCTCCCTCCTGGGACCGGTCTTTTTACTGTAGGACTCCCATCACCAACCATCCTGCTCACATTGCTAAGGGCAGCCTAGTCTAAGGTAAGAGCGAGTGAGTGGACCACAGGAGAGAATTGGGCCAAGGTAAGGACTAGGTAGCAGGCTAATACTAAAAAAATGTGTGAAGGTACAGTTTTTGCAAGAATTTGCAGAATTTTCAAAAGAAAGCATACAAATTTTGTATTTAGCTGTATAGTGGACCCCCAGAATGAATACTACTGGTTGGGCATAGGCATCCCAGTCCACGACAGTACCTTTACAGTACTGTATAAGGCCCCATCCACACAACCGTAATTTTACTTGCAATCGTGGGGGTGTCTCAGCTGTAGAAGGGGTCTAAAAATTCTGAAGCATGTCCTATACTTGTCCGCATTTGCAGCACAGTCCATTGTAAGAAACGGTACAAGATCCATAATGACATACTGATGCAATGTGGACATACAGTCCTATGAAAAAGTTTGGGCACCCCTATTAATCTTAATCATTTTTAGTTCTAAATATTTTGGTGTTTATAACAGCCATTTCAGTTTGATATATCTAATAACTGATGGACACAGTAATATTTCAGGATTGAAATGAGGTTTATTGTACTAACAGAAAATGTGCAATATGCATTAAACCAAAATTTGACCGGTGCAAAAGTATGGGCACCTCAACAGAAAAGTGACATTAATATTTAGTAGATCCTCCTTTTGCAAAGATAACAGCCTCTAGTCGCTTCCTGTAGCTTTTAATCAGTTCCTGGATCCTGGATAAAGGTATTTTGGACAAACAATTCAAGTTCAGTTAAGTTAGATGGTCGCCGAGCATGGACAGCCCGCTTCAAATCATCCCACAGATGTTCAATGATATTCAGGTCTGGGGACTGGGATGGCCATTCCAGAACATTGTAATTGTTCCTCTGCATGAATGCCTGAGGATTTGGAGCAGTGTTTTGGATCATTGTCTTGCTGAAATATCCATCCCCGGCGTAACTTCAACTTCGTCACTGATTCTTGAACATTATTCTCAAGAATCTGCTGATACTGAGTGGAATCCATGCGACTCTCAACTTTAACAAGATTCCCGGTGCCGGCATTGGCCACACAGCCCCAAAGCATGATGGAACCTCCACCAAATTTTACAGTGGGTAGCATGTGTTTTTCTTGGAATGCTGTTTCTTTTTGGACGCCATGCATAACGCCTTTTTTTATAACCAAACAACTCAATTTTTGTTTCCAAAATGAAGCTGCCTTGTCCAAATGTGCTTTTTCATACCTCAGGCAACTCTATTTGTGGCGTACGTGCAGAAACGGCGTCTTTCTCATCACTCTCCCATACAGCTTCTATTTGTGCAAAGTGCGCTGTATAGTTGACCGATGCACAGTGACACCATCTGCAGCAAGATGATGCTGCAGCTCTTTGGAGGTGGTCTGTGGATTGTCCTTGACTGTTCTCACCATTCTTCTTCTCTGTCTTTCTGATATTTTTCTTGGCCTGCCACTTCTGGGCTTAACAAGAACTGTCCCTGTGCTCTTCCATTTCCTTACTATGTTCCTCACAGTGGAAACTGACAGGTTAAATCTCTGAGACAACTTTTTGTATCCTTCCCCTGAACAACTATGTTGAACAATCTTTGTTTTCAGATCATTTGAGAGTTGTTTTGAGTAGCCCATGATGCCACTCTTCAGAGGAGATTCAAATAGGAGATCAACTTGCAATTGGCCACCTTAAATACATTTTCTTATGATTGGATACATCTGGCTATGAAGTTCAAAGCTCACTGAGGTTACAAAACCAATTTTGTGCTTCAGTAAGTCAGTAAAAAGTAGTTAGGGGAATTCAAATCAATAAAATGATAAGGGTGCCCATACTTTTGCACCGGTCAAATTTTGGTTTAATGCATATTGCACATTTTCTGTTAGTACAATAAACCTCATTTCAATCCTGAAATATTACTGTGTCCATCAGTTATTAGATATATCAAACTGAAATGGCTGTTGCAAACACCAAAATATTTAGAACAAAAAATGATTAAGATTAATAGGGGTGCCCAAACTTTTTCATAGGACTGTATATATGTGCAGATTGCTGGTCATTATTTGCAGACAGCAAAACCACTACGATCATGTGCATGTACCCTAAGTTAACAAATAGGTCATGGTAATTGTAGCTCCCATATATCAATTTATTTATGCATTTCCAGGAGGAATAACAAAGGAACAAAATAAGGTAGCAGTTTCAAAAAAAAGATGTCCCAATGTTGTTATATTGGGAATAGAGGTATTTACTGAACTAGACATGTAAAGCTGACAGATGCTTGTTCCTATATCTTATTTTCCTGGTACCTGCTTACAGCCACTTGCCATTCATGTATGATGCATGGTCCTGGGATTCAGACCTGTACCATAGCAAATGTACAGCACTGGTATATAGGGGTTGTCAGCCTTTAAACATCGTTGACTAATCCTTAGAATAGGTCATCAATATCTGATTGGTGGAAGCCTGACACCTGACACCCCTACCCATCACCTTATATCAGCAGCCGTCAGTAGAGACACTACACAGTGCATGATGGATCTGTACACTGTGTAGTGCTGAGCTGAATTACCTAGAACCCCACACTCACAAGAAGCTTTATCATAATGGTGCAGGCTCTGTGATGGATTGGACACGTTTTGCTAGAATTGATTCTACAGGTTGATGCCGAGGTCATGCAAGGGGAACAAATACTAACATGGCATATACTTCCATTGTCTATTGGTAGCAGAGGGCGACAAGCTGCCGACGGACAATGATTTTTTTTTTCCTGTTGAAATCAACCGATCACCTGATGAAAAAACAAGGTGATTTTTTGACAATTGACTAGAATGAACAATTGCCTGGTCAAATAGGACCTTTACCATGCAACTCCATGTGCTGGCCAGATTTAGCATCCTGACCTTCATGCTGGAAGTGGGACTCCTGGCAGTATAGTTATCTATGATGCTTGGAGTCCCTGCTGCCCATTTTACACCCCGAGGGGGGGGTCATTTTCTTGAATCCTTCAAATATTGTAGCGTATGGGGGGGGGGGGTCTATAAAAATGGACAAAAATAGAGCATGGCCTATGCTTTGACTGTAACAACAGACCAGGTTGAGCAGAATTCTTATAAAGGGACTTCAGTAAACATGGACCATTATATATCAGAACAAACAAAACAAAACAAGAACCCCATTGGGGCAACACCATGACTCAGTGGTTAGCACTGCAGCCTTGCAGCACTGGAGTCCTGGGTTTGAATCCCACCAGGAACAACATCTGCAAGGAGTTTGTATGTTCTCCCTGTGTTTGTATGGATTTCCTCCCATTCTGCAAAGACATATTGATAGGGAAAAAAATGTACATTGTGATTAGAGATGAGCGAATAGTATTAGAAATGGCCATTTTGAATACCTCGCTCCATAGGAATGAATGGACCCAGCTGGCCGCTCCCATTCATTCCTAAGGGAGCGTGGTATTTGAAACAGCCGCTTCGAATAGTATTCGCTCATCTCTGATTGTGATCCCTATATGGGGCTCACAATCTACATTTAAAAAAAAACAAAAACCCCATTAGAATAATCCAGCTCCTAAAAAGAGAAAGAGTCCTAGAAAAGAAAGGCCTAGTAGAAAATAGCAGTAAAAATTATTTTGAGAACCCAAGAAATAAAAAATTCAGGGCCATTAAACCCTCCCATGCTCGGACTCATTATACATGTGTCTAGCCATCCAGGGTTGGAAGACTCTGGTCATTAAGAGGTTAAGCCATATATAATGCAGCACTTTAAGGACCTCCATAAACAATAACATATTTACTGTTAGCACACGACACAATTGATATTCTACGCAGCATGGTAATATATTTTTATGTGTTCCTATATTGCCAGCGTTAAATAATGTTAAAAAGTCTGCCTTATGTTGTGTGGGATTGGGCTGTATCTGTCTTATCCTTGATTCATCAGGAGCATACAGCAAGAGAGATAAAGACTAGGTTCTTCCATAAATCAACCCAAGCAGAAGAAGATTAGTTATTGTGAAGTATGGAAGCATTATACATCTCACGCAACAGATTGTACAGAGGAATATTTGCAGTGCAGATATGCTAACCTCTAAGAGTCAACATCAATGACAGAGGTGGGTTCTGGATTATAAAATCCTACGACTAGAGCCAGGGGTCCGCCATGTGCACTTGTATAGAGCTCCTCTATCACTACTTCTAAGTAGGACTTAGCTTTCAGCACTTACTGCAGGTGAAATGTACAGTACAGGGGTTGTCCCATCTAGACAATACCCCAAAAACAGGGAACCAACTGTGAAATTGGCAAGGGAATCAATTTACCATAAATGTTTTTCCTTCCAAATTATTGGTCTGTGATGCAAAGATGGTTTTTGTGGCTTTTTTTTGCACATTTACATGGGGTCAAGAGCATAGCAATAGCAGTCACTACCAGGCCCAGGACTCTGGGGGGGCCCAAAGGTCTCTCCGCTATATGATATATGTCGCTACTTTAAATGGCACAAGGTAGAAAGGGACCCCATTACAGAATTTGAATTGGGGCTTTGTAGGGGTTCAGGTTACGCCTCTGCTTGGGGTCTGATAAGCCGATACAAGGGAACTATTGCCTTCCTTCCCTCAAAGAAACTAATCAAGTAATAACCCACAGCTACTAATGCTCTCTTGCGTGCTCTATGTTAGACAATGTAAACTTAGCCCAAATTCATCACCCTACACCACAATATCAAAAAAGCCAGGATATGAGTTCTCTATTATTAAAATGTCATAGATAACACATTTCTGGGTTTATGCCCCTTCCTCAAATGTCACTACTAGAGATGAGCGAACACTAAAATGTCCGAGGTTCGAAATCCGATTCGAACAGCCGCACACTGTTCGACTGTTCAAACGGATTTCGAACCCCATTATAGTCTATGGGGGAAATGCTCGTTTCAGGGGTAGGCAACATTCGATAAAATCATACTTACGAAGTCCACGAGTGACGGTTGGCTGGATTCTGCTTGAATTCTTCTCCCGGCGCAGGGTCCCCGTACCCTCTTCCGGGTGGAATTCACTCTGCCTAGGCATCCGGCCTAGGCAGAGCCGACTGCGCATGTGCGTGCATGCCTGCGCACGCGCAGTCGGCTCTGCCTAGGCTGGATGCCTAGGCAGAGTGAATTCCACCCAGAAGAAGACGCGGGGACGCAGCGCGGAGAAGACTTCGGAAAGGTAATAGAAGAACCAGCGTTGATTGGCAGAATGTATAGCATTCTGCCAATCAATGCTGGTTCTGCATCGAACCTTAAACTTCGAACAGCTAGTAGTGTTCGATCGAGTACGAGTATTTCAAATACCGTAGTATTCGATCGAACACCTACTCGATCAAACACTACTCGCTCATCTCTAGTCACTACATGTTAATAATAAAGAGGTATAGATTTCCTCAAGCTTGGTCCTTCCCATTCGGGGAGCACATACTCTGGGTTTTTGGTATTGAGCCACCATGGGCTTAGGCCATGTTTGGATTGAATGGCCATTTGTTCTCCGCCACTATCTAGTGATCCATTTCTTTAGTTGTTGTGGCTATATGCAACTACTAAAGGTCAGCACCCATCCAAAATGGTTGGATAGTTAGGGGTGTGTGGAGTCTTTCCTATGTATCCACATAGAGATACATCTGTAGTTTTTAGCTTAGACTATTGACCTAATTCATTACAATGGCAATTTGTTTGTGATAGATTTTGGGCAGCCTTCTAGAAGGTCCTATTAGATTGATGGTTTTTATGCGTTACCACTGGCAAAAACTACCGATTGGCGCTAATTCTGCACCGGCCTGATTACAGGAAAATCTAAAATCAGCGATCGCCCAACCCTTGTTCATCAGGTAGGTGTCACCATTATTAGACAGGCCAATTGAGGGGAGTGAGGATTTGAATAAGTGTTCCTTCCTGACAATTTGCTAATAAGTTGGGCCTTTCATTGGTTTAGGCCTTCTTTACATGAAGTACAGACCCGTTCATGTCTATGGTCCCAGACACACAACCACATTTTTAGCACGCTTTTATTGGTGCCATATGAAGCATGTCTTATTCTTAGCTGCAAGTCGTGTGAAGGAGGCCGCATTTTAGATCATTCCTCTGCACGAGAAAACTGCTGCATGCTAGTGATAAATACGGCCATTTTAAGGCTGGTCTTACACGACCGTAGTTTTACACCGCAAATGGTCCGCAATTGCGGGTTTAAAATTGCGGACCATTTACGGTCCCATAGTTTTCTATGAGGCCTCTTACACGACCGCAGATTTTGTCAGTGGTGTGGCGCGCCGCAACCGTGCTCCTGACAGTATACCGCATGTCCGTAATGGCCGTGCTTTTACGGCACGGCACCGAAGGTCCAATAGAAGTCTATGGGCACGTGCATTTTTGCGGATACACACAACACGTTCAGTGTGTATCCGTGATTGCGGATGTCAAGACAAGAAGGTGCAACTTGCGGGAGAAATCTGGCTACTAAACCTTAGTAAATGTAGTCCACTAAATTATACCAGAGATATAACTTGTAGTGCAAAATTTAACAGGGCCCAAACCTACCATGTCTCAATACAATACTTGTGTCCAGGGGTGTAGCTATAGGGAATGCAGTGATAGCAGCCGCTATTGACTCCTGGATCTCATAGGTCCCTCTGCCGCACAATATATTCCATATTCCAATGGGGCCCATAAGCTTCAAGTTACACCTCTGCTTGTGTCTTTTTACATGGTGTAACTTCTTCTCTTGCCCATCTTACAGCTGCATCCCTGATTTACACACTACATGGATATTAGAGGTATGGTTATCCACATAATATACAGTTAGTCACCAGTTGATGACCTTGTGGAGCCGCCAACACTCACAGATATGTTAATCATGAAAGGAATATGTTGCACTTACATCAGCTTGCCCATGGACTATGAATTACGAGCCATGTCAACTACTGGCCATCTACTGCCTATATTATACATTGCCTTGGGAACTGTCCTTCCCTTTGCATTAGATTGCATGTACATGGTATACAACAGCGGCAAGGGATTTCTAGAATTCTCGCAGCACAGATTGATGATGTATGCTTTGACTAACAGATGTGCCAAAGACTTAACATATTAAAAATTAAGTCAACTTAGTCTGTTTATTTTCTAAATGTTGTAACAAGTCTCGCTGAAGCCCATTGTGGAATGATCAATGCAAGTGACATTAGCAAGATGCAGTACCAGGGGCTGTTGTTCTTGTGCGCGTCCTTTGTACACATCAGTTTATGCCAGTTGACTTTTACAGTACAACAGATAAAACTGTCATCCCCGAGTCTCCGCACAAGCTCCTAGTGATAGATTTATTTAAAGAAAAATAGCTTTATTTCACATGAATGAAACAAAGTAAGTGGTTATAATGGCCTTTGCTATCTATTTTGTGATACCGCAGCTTGCTACTGTCCAGGGCTGTAATCCATTACACATAGAATCAGAAAATCAGAAGCATAAACCCAAATCCAGGTAAAGGAGCCATGTTCCACTTTGAAATGACCAAATAGTAACATGTCAGATCAGGTCTACCCTACTCCTAGTCGTAATGAAGTGATGCAGGGAAACAGGGTCATGTAAAGAAAGCATTGGGTGAAGACCAACTGGGTCAACTATGGGGGACTACTGTTCATGGGAATGGACACTCCAAATATTAGCCAAAGACCAGCCAACAAATGATCAAATACTTGTTTGCCGGGTGGTTACATACTATACAGCACATAGTACAATAGTTCATAGAGTTGATAAAGACACAAATCCATCAAGTCCAACCTACAATCCTACCAAGTTGATCCAGAGGGACAAAAGACCCAAGAGTGGAATGTCAATATTCCCATCAAAAGAAAAAATTCCTCCCCAACTTCAAGTATGGAAATTGGACTAAGTTCCTGCATCAATATATTCCAAAAACTATAGTTTTCGTAATATTTCGTAACATCCAGGAACTTCTTAGCCATGACCAAATCTATTATGTGGCACATAAAATTATCAGCAGCACATTGTCCTGTATAGATAGGAAATGTACAACTGCGACAAATGTCTGACAAATGCAGACTGTATGGGGATGAACGACATAGGTGGTGGAAGCCAAGTGGGTAATGGTCGGTAATAAACATTTCTAGGAATACCAATTTTCCATCTTATCCCTCCATCCGCTTATTTTTGGCCCTAACGTTGTGAATACATTGCTTTACTGATTTGCATCCATCTAAAATCTATCAACAAACAAAACCTCTTCTATCTTACCAGTGAAAGATAAAATATAAAATTATGTGCCATTCATTTAATGGGTCCAACAACATACAAAATATAGAAAATTAAACAAAAAAAAAAGTTGATCAAACACGGACAGCACCAAATGAGTAGTGTGACCTGTATGTGAATAGCACGGACATGTGAACAAGGCCATAATGCTGTGTTGTCCATGGAAATATGGTTGGTTTCCACATTCTATGAGAGATCTCCAGATTTCGCTCTGACCTGATAGCGCTTCAGCTCCATTTCTACATTTAACCTTCTCTCTTAACAGTCAATAAAATCATTGATCAGTCTAAGTAAAGCAAATCATGTATTTTATGTAGAGTTATATTGTGGAATGTTGTAAAATATTTCATCACTTCTTTATGTTCATTATTCATTATGTGGTCAGATTATTGCCTTCTCTGTGTCTCATATATAAAGGTTATTGCTATTGTTATTTCTCAAGGAGGATCTTCACCTTCCTGACTCCTAGATTGTAGTAAACAATGACATTCCCATTCCCATGCTGTGATTTCCAAAAATGCAACGGAGGGTATATTTCTGCAGTGTGTGGATGGGATTCTATAGACTCCACTTTGCAGAGACTGTAAAACACTGCGGTTTTTCCCGTGGCATTTTTGCTGCAGCCAAACTCTGTGTTTACACCATGTCAGCCTTATACTTATCTTTCCTCAACTCTTTTGGGCTTTCTCGCGACGTCTGGCGCTCTCTCTCTCCACTTCCTTGGTGACGTCATGGGCCTGGCGTGTCCATGTGACCACTGGAAGCCCAAACACAGGTCTCTGCAGTGACCCCGGTCACATTACGCCACAAGGAGGTCCAAAAGAGGTAACAGAAGGTGAGTATGAATGGTTTGTTTTATTATCACAATAAAAACACAATTAAATCAATTTTGAATATTCGTGTTCAATCCGACTCAGTTAACATTGGTTCACCCATCTCTACTTCCAACCCCATTATAGATCAAATGGAACTGGATGTCTGGATGGGGACAGAGATCAATGTAAGTATGGATAACCTACATAGTGCAATAGAATACGTTAGACACTGTATAACATAAACAATACATATATGAAAATCTGTTACTTTATATCTGACTTTCATGTTCTAAGAGTTTCTCAAATACCACAATAAAATTTCAATATAACACTGTACGTGCAATGTCAGTGTCTCACATTTCTAATAAGATCCAGAATAAGTGACGCAATCCATTATTAGAAGGTGACTCAGTGTGTGGGTTACACCACTTATGGCAGCCTACATTGAATGATCCCTTGAGAACACCTCGGAGTGAAAAGTATTATATGAACTTGACGGTAGGTCTTGTCAACATCCTTCTCTAATCCTTTACAATGTCCAGAAAATCCAAACCATCCATTTGTTCTGAGGTGGGAGGAACAACAATGTCCAGAGCCAAATAGTGGAAAGGACTGGCGGACATCTCATAGCAATGAATGATTTATAAAGCAGTTTGTTCGTAGCATTGTCTTCATACACCAAAGACATCAATCAAAACCGCAGTTTGTCAGGACACATCCAACACATCCACATTGGTAGCTGTACAAAAATAAAAGTGATATTCTCATTATAGAAGCTTCACTAGAAAGCATCATGTGCGGACTGACATCATACGGGCGCAGAAATATACCCATTATTATTACGGAGAGTAAAGTGTTAAAGGGGATCAATTATAAAGGATCAACTTGGATTATATAGTAAGTTTGAGCTCAATACTTAGGGGTGTCACTACTGCAAAGGGTCCATGGACATCAGCTCTGGATCTTTTATCCATTGTCCCAAATTTCTGCTGACCTTACAATCAACTGTCTGTGTCTACAGATATAGTCGATGACGGCAGCGAGGTCCTGATGTCTAAGGCTTAATGCACACAACCAAGTGTGCAGACCGAGGGAAGTGCAATTTTTTAACAGAATGTACTTGGATGACACTTGGATGTTTCTTAGATCCTCCATTGATTTAAATGGGGGTTTCCTGTTCCAATTCCTGTTCCAATCTGTTTCCTGTTCCATCAGTAAAATTTTGCTGTATGAGCCCCACATATGCGTGAACAGCCTTTAAAAAGGCTATTCAGGCACTGCTAATCTTATTTTAAATCCCCCCTCCCATTTTCAAATAAAACTATAAAAAAAAAAATATGTAAATCATACCTTAGCGTGCACGGATCAAATTTGACCCAATCAGATTTGAACCGCTGCAAGAAGAAGACGATGATGAAGCCGGGGAAGACCCAGGACCGGAGGGCATTGCCGAAAGAAGAAGAAAGAAGAGGAAGGTGTTCCAGAAGATGATGTCAGATCCTGCACAACCGCCCAGCGTGCACGCTAAGGTATGATTTACATATACGTTTTTATAGCTTTATTTTAAAACGGGGGGGGGGGGGTTAAACTAACATTAGCAGTGCCTGAATAGCCTTCTTAAAGGCTATTCACGCATATGTGGGGCTCATACAGCATAATTTTGCTGATAGAGCCCCTTTATACACTGTCTACCAATAAGTATTGGGACCACTGAGGTAGAATCGAAAAAACACATTTGTTCATATACAATAGTTGGTAGACACCAGCAGATGCTTCTTTACGGATGGTATTGGTCGACACAATACTCCCGGGTGCCTGGTGAAACTCCTGGTGTATGTGAGCCATTGGTTGGGTGCGGTTTCTCTGGCCACCACTCGTCGCTCACTATCTCCCAGTTTCAGGGGTCTGCCAACTCGGGGCACATTCCAACAATCAACCCTTCACTTTCCACTTCATAATCACATAGGCCACTGTCGATTTTGGGTAATTCAGTTCGCTTGCTATGTCCCTTAAAGGGATCCTATCATTAAAACTCAATTTTTTCTCACTAACAGGTCAGAATAGCCTTAAGAAAGGCTATTCTTCTCCTACCTTTAGATGTCTTCTCCATGTCACCGTTCAGTTTAATTCCCGGTTTTCGTCGGTATGCAAATGAGTTCTCTCACAGCATTGTGGGCAGGCCCCAGCACTCAAACAGCACTGGGGGCGTCCCCAATGCTGTGAGAGAACTCTCCAGCGTTGCCTCCATCTTCTTCAGGAACGTCCTCTTCACACGTATTCTTCAGGCGCTGGCTTCAAACTTCTAGACCTCGGGCCTGTGGCAAAGCCGACTGTGCATGCCCGCCGGCCACAAGTAAATGGCCGCTTACAATACTGTGAATTGGATGTCTAGGTACTGCCACTGGAGTAACACCAGAATATTAAGACCTCGGAACCTTTGCCAATGGGGCCATGAATAAAGAATGGCAAAGAAAACACCAATCTTAATAAACGCCCCCCACCCCCCTCCCCACGTCTCCATAATAAGACATGAAATGGAGGAGGCCACTAACTTTTCACTGTTGAGTTCAGGCTGGATAAGGAATCGAAATAAATCTGTAGGCCTTTGTATGAATTTGTAGACACCAAGAGTTACAGTACGACCCCAATGACACACGGTGGTTGTACAGAATGATAACATGGACCCATGTAACGGAATTAAGCCAAAGTCAGCCTTGCCTATGGGATATTTATTTCCTTTCACATTTGTAAGTACAAGTTTAAGAACCTAAGTAAACGTCTTTAACTTGGAGCAGGCCTCTCGAGAAAGTGCAGGAAATGGAAGCTTTACAGAATATTTTTCGGTTTCCAATATTATTATGTTTTCACTTTTCAGTATGTATTTTATGGAATGACCAAATAATCCACACGGGGTTTTCGTAGCCCTTCCTCTCCCGTGGAACATGCACAGCATGGAACGTACGGTGTGGCATTTCTGAAAATATAATTAACCTGGAACCTACTTACAATCCGTGATGTAGAACATGTCATTAATAATACAATATTGCAATAAAGGCTAATTTTTCTCCTGAAAAACAACAGCGTTGATTATCTCCGCATAAATGGGTCTCCATAGTCTTTTTATGTATCCACTGAGAAAACTTGTCTTCTAATTGAAAAATATTTCTGTGAGGAAATGTTTGAAGGGTCACAGCAAAGGTCCCCTCAATGCCACCAGGATTAATTTATATGTCTTTCAGGTTGGAAAATGTTCAAGCCCTTCTCTCTTCCAACGGGTTGTAAAAAGGCGCTAAAACAAAGACTTATTTCCTCTTAGATCTTATAATTGTAGTCATTGTATTTTTTTCTATTGGACTCTATGGGGAGGACATTTTTGGTAGGATTTTGGAAATCTCGTATAAGGTTTATGATGCATAGCATGCGGAAAATTGGTAGAAGATTGTAATATATTTGACTTCTGGGAGGACTTTTCAGGCCTTTATAGCTAATCATTTCGTGCGTGTCCAAACAAATGCCCAAAACAAGTATTATTGTGATCCCCAAGGAAGCCATCTTGTGCGGTGTTAAATTCTTACGCATCCCATTGTTATTCATAGCTATGGAGGTCATAGACAACAATCAGACTCTTGTGACGTCTTCTATGGAGGGTTTATCAGAAATGTGAAGGAACAAATTGAATTTTTATACGTCTTATATTTTGGAAGGAGAACGTTAAAGTGGGATATGCTTTTGTGGCATTTAGGCTGTAAATTCAATAACATTTCTCTTGATTTATTCAGAATTTATTTTAGCAAAAACCATTAATTCTTCTTTACAGACTAAACATGATAGTAACCAATAGATTTAGTCATGGAGCTCTTGCAGTCCAAGCAATGCTAGGTTCACACCTACATTCGGGTTCCTGCTCTTAGGGTTCGCTTGGGGACTCGAAAAGCGCCAACCTAATCAGCTTAAAAATGGGGTCCACCAGGTTTCCCCCGAAAAATGTGGAGAGAAAAGTCCTGCTTTCTCTCCACATTTTTCACGCGGAATGGGATACAAAATTTCCAATCGGAAACTGTATAAGAAAAAATATCCTTGTACCGTGTTAGCCAGTGGATATGAAATGAAAGAAATTTTTTGAGAGAAGTCCTCAGTAGTTGATACCTTTTTTAATGGCTAACTTAATAAGTTTTTTGATGACATATCGAGCTTTCGAGACTCTATAGAGGTCTCTTCATCAGGATGGTAACTGGGCGCAGATGTGAACCTAGCCTTAAGGCAACTTCATTCGCTTTTGGTTTTACCTGTCCTTATGGTCCTGTCCTTTTGGGGAATAGGGCTTAGGCAATTACTTTGAAGTGGAGATCCAGCACACAAAGAACTTCTTAAAATTCCATATTTATTGAAAAAACTGCCGTTAAAAAACATGCACATATAAATCCACCGGTAGTGGTGACCCCCATGAGAGAGAAAAGTAACCAAACTAATGCGTTTCGGAAACAGGTTCCTTAGTCGTAGCTACGACTAAGGAACCTGTTTCCGAAACGCGTTAGTTTGGTTACTTTTCTCTCTCATGGGGGTCACCACTACCGGTGGATTTATATGTGCATGTATTTTAACGGCAGTTTTTTCAATAAATATGGAATTTTAAGAAGTTCTTTGTGTGCTGGATCTCCACTTCAAAGTAATTGTCTACAAAGTGTTCTGGACCGAGGAGCCATATCCGTGCATCATACTTCTACCTTGGAAGATGTGAGTTTCTACTTTCAGTTTATTGTACATTGACTGTGGGCTGTATGTTATTTTCCCCCTTTCCCTTTCCTCAATACAAATAGGGCTTAGGGGAGCTGTCAAGTTTCTAGTCCCTATCTCCTGCCCCTTGCTGTACTCTGGCAGTATTAGACACCATACAGTTTATGGAGATGAGCGTTAACCTCCTTAGTTAAACAGACCTAAGTTGAGAAACGTAAATGGCCATATGCAAAGTCTTACTATGCCAGTACCAGCTCCAGAACGTTGTTCGAGGACTGAACTATCTGCGTTGGCTCCATATAGTTTATAGTACAGGTGTCAGTAGTGGCCTCAAACGGCTGATCTGTTCAGTTCTTCCTGGCGTCCTAAGGATAGGCCATAATGAAAGCTTCCAGGACAACCCTTTTTATCTCAAAAAGGAGCCAGGTTCCATAAAAATGCATACAATAAAGATAGGAAAGTTGTAGGTTATTGAGAGAGAGTAACATATATTCCAAATTTTAAGATTTTTATTGGATCATGTAGTATTGCTTTTTGGCTGAGGGTTACCCAACAAGCAACATGTGAAACAGTGACAAATGGTGACAATGACAAATATTTGCAATTCACTTTTACCACCAAGAAACTCAATTCACAGGCAATATGGTTGGATAGAGGACATAGTGGCTACCAACATCCACAAGGGTCAGTTTGTTTACAGGAAGCCAATTTATCAGTATTTTACCATATGGGAGGAATCTGGATGTTGCCCTTGGTCGGATTCGAAGCCAGGATCCCGGGACTGCAAGACGGAAGCATTCTTTATTCCCATGTACATAAGATAGAGAAACTGTGGCAATCTAATTTCATACAAAAGAATTTACAAGGTTTATTGACAATGTAACATAATAGGTATATGCACTTCTTCTACTTTTCTCAAGGCATATTCAGTAGATAAGATGTTAATACTCCACATTTATACTCTACATTTCAAATTTGTAAAGTTTCGGCCCTTGAGAGCCTTTGTCAAGTCATATCTGGAAACTGTATATATAGGAGTCAAAGTGAAAGTCTTGCAAACCTAGGTCAGGCAAAGATGGAGCTAACAAAAAGAGGTGACAAACCATTCAATAATCAGATGACGTCAAGTGTTACCAGTAGTGATGGGCAAGCCAACTCGTATTGAGCCGGCTTTCACCTGAATACTCCAAATTGTTTAGGTTTTCTTACGAAACTGAACAAATGGAGATTAGTCTTGGGCCAACTAAAATGGATGCCACATTATACTATAGGATTTCTTCAGACCTCACAGTATAATAAGTAGAGGCCCAGTGACAAAAAAACATTCATACTCACCTGTTTCCTCCTTTGGGCCTCCTCACAGAATTTGGTGACATCATACACCCAGGGTCATTGCTGAGGCCTGTGATTGGGCCACTAGCGGTCACATGGACACACCAAGTCACTGTTTGACTTTGTCATGTCACCACTGAGGCCCAATAATGGAAGTTTTTTGGATTTTTTTTTTACATCTCCCTTGGGCCTTCACCTATTATATTCTCGGGTCTGAAGGGACACTATGTTTTATAGATAGGTTCCTAGGAGCCCTGACAGTATTCTACACTGTGTTTTATAGATAGGATCCTAGGAGCCCTGACAGTTTTATACACTATGGTTTATAGATAGGTTCCTAGTAGCCCTGACAGTGTTATACACTGTTTTATAGAGAGGTTCCTAGTAGCCCTGATAGTATTCTACACTATGTTTTATAGATAGGTTCCTAGGAGTCCTGACAGTATTCTACTCTATGTTTTATAGATAGGTTCCTAGGAGCCCTGACAGTGTTCTGCACTATGTTTTATAGATAGGTTCCTAGGAGCCCTGACAGTATACTACACTATGTTTTATAGATAGGTTCCTAGTAGTCCTGACAGTGTTATACACTGTTTTATAGAGAGGTTCCTAGTAGCCCTGACAGTGTTATACACTGTTTTATAGAGAGGTTCCTAGTAGCCCTGACAGTGTTCTACACTATGTTTTATAGATAGGTTCCTAGGAGTCCTGACAGTATACTACACTATGTATTATACATAGGGTCCTAGTAGCCCTGACAGTGTTATACACTATGTGTTATAGAGAGGTTCCTAGGAGCCCTGACAGTATTCTACACTATGTTTTATAGATAGGTTTCTAGGGGCCCTGACAGTGTTATACACTATGTTTTATAGATAGGTTCCTAGGAGTCCTGACAGTGTTCTACACTATCTTTTATAGATAGGTTCCTAGGAGCCCTGACAGTATTCTACACTATGTTTTATAGATAGGTTCATAGAAGCTCTGACAGTATTCTATTCTATGTTTTATAGATAGATTATTAGGAAGCCTATGAGTATTCTACACTATGTTTTAAGCCATTTTAAGGTGCGGTTCATTCTGAACTTGTTCGACCTGAAAATAATCTCAGACCAGAGCCTGCTGAACTAGTAATGAAACAATCTCCAGTTACCAGGTATTCCTCTGTCTGTGCATCTTTGTTCTCATCCTTTGTGTCCTTTAATGTCGGTTCTCATTCAGAAATATAAAGGAATATACATAGAATTCCTCCACGAGTGAGCCACAATAGAACAGATGCCCGAATTCCTCATTATTTAACAATAAGACATTTCTAACACTCTTCACGATGATGAAGTCCATTTTAGTCCATAGTACAATCCGACATTACATTTTCTCTCCTTTTGAAACAGTCTTGCACATTTTATATGGCAGTATGTGACCAGAATGGAAAGGGAGGACTTATTAGGTATGACGGCACAATGAAGTAAAGGTTAGCTGTAACCTGAATTAATGCAGTATTCATTTTTCACAGAAAACTATTGTCAACCAGTTGGAAAGGGAATGTAGAAATGTAATGTAGCAGTGTTTTTATGGTGCATTTCCAGCAGAAAGCCAGTGTCTCTGCTCCTTTGATGTTAGGCCTCAATGTCCCAGCGTATAGTGACAGGGGAGATGGACACAGAATTCCATAACAGAGATTTATTAGCTGAAAAATATGGATCACGCTCTGTCAGCTCCAATCTGCTGCCTCATACAGTTCCCCTCTCCCTGCGTCTCCAGCCAGACTCTGCTCCAAACAGCAAGAACTGAGCATTTTACATGAGAACTGCGGTGTATTGTACGGATTAACCTCTGCAGTACTGAGGCCGGCACAACGCGGTTTGATGGATTATAGCATTTGCATTCAAATGAAGTTTTATATGAAAATGTAACAGTGGATTGAAATATTCAGAATGTACGTGTTAGTATTGTATGTTACATCAAATAAAATGGGTTATCATTATAAATAGATTTAGATTAGGGGATCAGTACACCCATATTTCCCACAAGGGTGGACTAATGTATGAGAACACATTTTATTACCTATTAGTGCTTTGTAAGAGGGGTCTCCAATGAAGACCCTCATGTCATAGTCAGAATGCAGAGAAGATGAGAAGAAGACCAAGGTCTTGGGGCTTGTCAATGCATTACACAAACAGTCCAGTGCAATCAATAGGAACAGTGTAATACCTTACTTCTCCAGAGGTGGAGCTGCAGGGGAATTAAGCACTTTCTGCTGGATCCCCCAACACATTGCAGCTGATGGCTGAGGGCACCATCGGTGACACACTCTATTATCAGTTTACTAAAAAAAAAAAAGGGAATATAAGTGGACAACCCTTTTAATATTACATTACAAGGGTTGCAGAATATGTCTGGTTATCCATGGGCCTTCCTATTATATAAGAACTAGCTTCTGCCTGCGACTTCGTCTGCGGGTTGTTGTCGGCAATGAGCCGCTAATAATTAGCCAAATGTGGTTGGCAGTGATCGCCTGCGTCCGCGTGTCGGCTCTGCTACATCTATGCATATGCACAGCAGCCCCAGCTGTATGCACATGTGTATGGAGAGCAGAGCAAGCTGTGGTACCGTGCTGCCTCAGCTCGGCTACATCGGGCAATTCTGTGTTAGACACGGCTGAATGGCTGCTGGTGAAATTTGACATGTAGCCCATTCAGATCCCATGAAAGCAGTGAATGTATCCCGTTTATAATAGAAGCCACAACTCTGTGCCAGCGCCATAGGACCCCATTGACTTTTAATGGCATCTGTTGGTTTCTGCCATAATTTTGAGAAGAAAAAAATAGACCTGTATGCATCAAATGATGGACTCTGCAATGGAGGCTCTGAAAATCTTAACACATACACACATGGACAAAATTGTTGGTTCCCCTCATTTAATGAAAGAAAAACCCACAATGGTCACAGAAATAACTTGAATCTGACAAAAGTAATAATAACCAAACTACATGTTGACAAGCCATGAAGCTTCTGGGAGAATGTCCTATGGACAGCTGAGACAAAAATCGAACTTTTTGGCAAGGCACATCAGTTCTATGTTCACGGATGGAAAAATGAAGCATATCTTGAAAAGAACACTGTCCCCACTGGGAAACATGGAGGGGGCTCTGTTATGTGCTGGGGCTGCTTTGCTGCATCTGGCACAGGGTGTCTTGAATCTGTGCAGGGTACAATGAAATCTCAAGACTATCCAGGGATTCTAGAGAGAAATGTGCTGCACAGTGTTGGAAAGCTTGGTCTCAGTCACAGGTCATGGGTCTTGTAACAGGATAATGACTCAAAACACACAACTAAATACACCCAAGAATGGCTAAGAGGAAAACATTGGACTATTCTGAAGTGGCCTTCTATGAGCCCTGACCTAAATCCTATTGAGCATCTTTGGAAGGAGCTGAAATATGGCATCTGGAAAAGGCGCTCATCAAACCCGAGACAACTGGATCAGTTTGATCATGAGGAGTGGGCCAAATACCTGCTGAGAGGGGCAGAAGTCTCATTGACAGTTACAGGAATCATTGGATTGCAGCGATTGCCTCAAAAGGTTATGCAACAAAATATTAAGTTATGGAAACCATCATTTCTGTCCAGGCCTGTGTCATGAGGTTTATTTTTCAAAAAATTTTGTTGAAGCGAAAAGCAATGTCTGACTTTCATTTGTTCATTTTCATAGAATTTTTATTCATTATTACTAGAGATGAGCGAACAGTGTTCTATCGAACACATGTTCGATCGGATATCAGGGTGTTCGCCATGTTCGAATCGAATCGAACACCGCGTGGTAAAGTGCGCCAAAATTCGATTCCCCTCCCACCTTCCCTGGCGCCTTTTTTGCACCAATAACAGCGCAGGGGAGGTGGGACAGGAACTACGACACCGGGGGCATTGAAAAAAATTGGAAAAAGTCATTGGCTGCCGAAATCAGGTGACCTCCATTTTAGACGAATAGTGGATTTCAAATCCGGGTCATATGAGAATGTGAACTTTTTGACTAAGAGACAGGGATAGCTGTACAGGCAGGGATAGCTAGGGATAACCTTTATTTAGGGGGGAATGTTATTAAAAATAACTTTTTGGGGCTCTATCGGGTGTGTAATTGTGATTTTTGTGAGATAAACTTTTTCCCATAGGGATGCATTGGCCAGCGCTGATTGGCCAAATTCCGTACTCTGGCCAATCAGCGCTGGCCAATGCATTCTATTAGCTTGATGAAGCAGAGTGTGCACAAGGGTTCAAGCGCACCCTTGGCTCTGATGTAGCAGAGCCGAGGCTGCACAAGGGTTCAAGCGCACCCTCGGCTCTGATGTAGGAGAGCCGAGGGTGCACTTGAACCCTTGTGCACCCTCAGCTCTGCTACATCAGAGCCGAGGGTGCGCTTGAACCCTTGTGCACACTCTGCTTCATCAAGCTAATAGAATGCATTGGCCAGCGCTGATTGGCCAATGTATTCTATTAGCCTGATGAAGTAGAGCTGAATGTGTGTGCTAAGCACACTCATTCAGCACTGCTTCATCACGCCAATACAATGCATTAGCCAGTGCTGATTGGCCAGAGTACGGAATTCGGCCAATCAGCGCTGGCCAATGCATTCTATTAGCCCGATGAAGTAGAGCTGAATGTGTGTGCTAAGCACACACATTCAGCACTGCTTCATCAAGCCAATACAATGCATTAGCCAGTGCTGATTGGCCAGAGTACGGAACTCGACCAATCAGCGCTGGCTCTGCTGGAGGAGGCGGAGTCTAAGATCGCTCCACACCAGTCTCCATTCAGGTCCGACCTTAGACTCCGCCTCCTCCGGCAGAGCCAGCGCTGATTGGCCGAAGGCTGGCCAATGCATTCCTATGCGAATGCAGAGACTTAGCAGTGCTGAGTCAGTTTTGCTCAACTACACATCTGATGCACACTCGGCACTGCTACATCAGATGTAGCAATCTGATGTAGCAGAGCCGAGGGTGCACTAGAACCCCTGTGCAAACTCAGTTCACGCTAATAGAATGCATTGGCCAGCGCTGATTGGCCAATGCATTCTATTAGCCCGATGAAGTAGAGCTATGAAGTGAATGATGAAGTGTGTCGGACCTGAATGGAGACTGGTGTGGAGCGATCTTAGACTCCGCCTCCTCCAGCAGAGCCAGCGCTGATTGGCCGAATTCCGTACTCTGGCCAATCAGCACTGGCTAATGCATTGTATTGGCGTGATGAAGCAGTGCTGAATGTGTGTGCTTAGCACACACATTCAGCTCTACTTCATCGGGCTAATAGAATGCATTGGCCAGCGCTGATTGGCCGAATTCCGTACTCTGGCCAATCAGCACTGGCTAATGCATTGTATTGGCGTGATGAAGCAGTGCTGAATGAGTGTGCTTAGCACACACATTCAGCTCTACTTCATCGGGCTAATAGAATGCATTGGCCAATCAGCGCTGGCCAATGCATTCTATTAGCGTGAACTGAGTTTGCACAGGGGTTCTAGTGCACCCTCGGCTCTGCTACATCAGATTGCTACATCTGATGTAGCAGTGCCGAGTGTGCATCAGATGTGTAGTTGAGCAAAACTGACTCAGCACTACTAAGTCTCTGCATTCGCATAGGAATGCATTGGCCAGCCTTCGGCCAATCAGCGCTGGCTCTGCCGGAGGAGGCGGAGTCTAAGGTCGGACCTGAATGGAGACTGGTGTGGAGCGATCTTAGACTCCGCCTCCTCCAGCAGAGCCAGCGCTGATTGGCCGAATTCCGTACTCTGGCCAATCAGCACTGGCTAATGCATTGTATTGGCGTGATGAAGCAGTGCTGAATGTGTGTGCTTAGCACACACATTCAGCTCTACTTCATCGGGCTAATACAATGCATTAGCCAGTGCTGATTGGCCAGAGTACGGAATTCGGCCAATCAGCGCTGGCCAATGCATTCTATTAGCCCGATGAAGCAGTGCTGAATGTGTGTGCTTAGCACACACATTCAGCTCTACTTCATCACGCCAATACAATGCATTAGCCAGTGCTGATTGGCCAGAGTACGGAATTCGGCCAATCAGCGCTGGCCAATGCATTCTATTAGCCCGATGAAGCAGTGCTGAATGTGTGTGCTTAGCACACACATTCAGCTCTACTTCATCGGGCTAATAGAATGCATTGGCCAGCGCTGATTGGCCGAATTCCGTACTCTGGCCAATCAGCACTGGCTAATGCATTGTATTGGCGTGATGAAGCAGTGCTGAATGTGTGTGCTTAGCACACACATTCAGCTCTACTTCATCGGGCTAATAGAATGCATTGGCCAGCGCTGATTGGCCAGAGTACGGAATTCGGCCAATCAGCGCTGGCTCTGCTGGAGGAGGCGGAGTCTAAGGTCGGACCTGAATGGAGACTGGTGTGGAGCGATCTTAGACTCCGCCTCCTCCAGCAGAGCCAGCGCTGATTGGTCGAGTTCCGTACTCTGGCCAATCAGCACTGGCCAATGCATTTCTATGGGGAAAAGTTAGCTTGCGAAAATCGCAAACTGACAGGGATTTCCATGAAATAAAGTGACTTTTATGCCCCCAGACATGCTTCCCCTGCTGTCCCAGTGTCATTCCAGGGTGTTGGTATCATTTCCTGGGGTGTCATAGTGGACTTGGTGACCCTCCAGACACGAATTTGGGTTTCCCCCTTAACGAGTTTATGTTCCCCATAGACTATAATGGGGTTCGAAACCCATTCGAACACTCGAACAGTGAGCGGCTGTTCGAATCGAATTTCGAACCTCGAACATTTTAGTGTTCGCTCATCTCTAATTATTACTTTTGTCAGATTCAAGTTATTTCTATGATCATTGTGGGGTTTTGTCCACATGGGTATGATCACAACCTTACTGGAACAACCAGATATAACAATAACTAGAACTCTAATAGAATACAAAGACACATAATGCCGTCTTGGGTAACCCTGAGCAACTCAGTAATGGCCTCCCTCCTTATAATTATATGAAACTGCCTTATAAGGAGATTAAAAATTGGTTTCCAAGAAAATAACAACATCAGTATATTGCATTATAATAAAATTATAGTGAGTCACTTGCTTGTAATAAAAAGTGCATGTATAATAGGTGAATAGCTACTCGTGTATAACCATTGCAGCACATGTAATGTAGTAAATGCAATAAATTTTAAAAAATGTGAAAATCTCAATTGAAGAAATATTTTATTATTATAGCTTTGTAACTTATATTACCGTATTTTCCTATTCCCAATATAATAATGTGGAAAAATAGTAAACTATAATTTATTTTGTCCCCTCTGGCACATATTTCAAAGAGTGCTACATTACCCTCTCGATTACTTACAAATTCAGCCATTCCAAAGATATAAGCCCTTTCAGTGTTGATGCTAATTAGGGTATACTAAACAAGTGGGTGGTATATCCTGATTTGCATAAACAATGAGATATATCATCTGATTGGTGCTGTCACTCTGAGCATTTTAGTGTATTGTTTAACCATATCTGTTCGGCTATTCCAAAGATATAAGCCCTTTCAGTATTGATGCTAATTAGGGTATACTAAACAAGTGGGTGGTATATCCTGATTTGCATAAACACTAAAAAGCCCAAAGTGATATATCATCTGATTGGTACTATCACCCTGAGCATTTTAGTGTTTTGTTAATCCAGATCTGTTTGGCTATTCCAAAGATATAAGACATGTTAGTGTTGATACAAATTTGCCAAGTGGGCGGTAACACATTGGTTTCTTTGAGATCAGGGTCTCTCTGTGCTATATATCAGGCAGTATTATCACCCACTTAATTTGCATCAACACTAAAAGGGCTTATATCTTTGAAACGGCTGAACAGATTTGGATAAACAAAGCACCAAAATGTTCAGGGTGACAGCGCCGATCATATGATGTATGTGATCGGGCCTTTCAGACCTGGCGACAGGTGCTGTTTAAACAAAACCTTAGGAAAAGCTAAAGGTGGTAGTGGGCCCCCTTGTTTACAGGGCCCCTATGCTGCATATGTTGCACATATGGGTTGTCCGTCTTTGCTTGCCATATGCAAAGGTTAGTGGATCATTACTATTTGCAAAAAAACACAAAATAACAAGCTTTTGGATACAAAAGTAAAAAATAAAATATTAAAACATAAATGAGATCTACAAAGACATTGGGGATTATACCAAGGAAGACAAAAGGAAGTGATTGAACAAATAAGAGGCAACATTTAAAGTAGAAAAGTTGGCAAGTATCAGATATTGTTGTATTAGTAGCTCAGTTTAGTATCAGCCTGTATATGGATTTAGACAATCCTTTCTGCACTGCAATAAAAGGGTGTGAGAACCGGGATGATCTTTTTCCAGATATTTTCCAGAAATTTTCCACTATTCGGTGCCAAGAACAATTGTCTCCCATTAATGACGCGTGCCATGCATGCAAACCTATTATCACCTTTCTGTAGACACTGTGAACACTGGAAATATTCTATTCACAGGAGACCAGCTGGCAAATGTACAATGGAAGTCGAGAATTTTGATCTGTTTCCTCAACTTGCCAATGTATTTCCTGTGATTGTGATTGGAAGACAGAGGCCGTGATGATGTGTGTGAGGCCGATGAAAGAACACAAGGTTGTTGATTATATAATGGAAGCGTGGAAATCTCTTCAAGCTTCCGATGCTCATTATTTGTAACTTCAAAGTGTGTCGTCGGCGTTCTAGTAGCCCACTGTAGGAGGGAAAACATCTACTCACTATGAACACTATGTATATCATTACGGGAGAATAGACTGTACAGTTGCAAGAAAAAGTAAGTGAACCCCTTGGAATTTCCTGCATTTCTGTGTTGATTGCTAATAAAATGTGGCCTGATTATGATCTAAGTCACAGACATAGAATAACACAATTTAACTGGTTATTATGTATCCAGCGTGTGTGTTGACTGTATTGGGTGTGATATCTGCTCAAACTGAATGGAAATAGTGGAAATAAATTAATTCCTTGTAGTCTCGCCCATATCCATGCTGGCACTGTGTGTGACATTATAGATTCAACCACCCACTAGAGACAGTCTGGAGGCTGGAAATTGTAGTTAGAATGAGTGGAGCTGTCAAAGGAGGCCTCAGACTTAATCAACTCCTCCAGGTCACCTCCTGGGCTGGTGCAGAGCAGAGGGGGCCTTCAGAGCACCTGATGGTGATAGTAATAGTACCCCGTGGGGAGATTCCTTTTGGTCTTCACCCTCTCTAAGCTCAATGGAAGTTGGGAAGCCCCTTGGTAGTGCATGCAGGAATGGACTTGGGAGATATAGGTGGAAAGTTGGAACTTTACTGAAGCGGCAGCCACCAAAATATAGCTTCCAATATTTCATGGAGGCACAGACTGAAATGGTAGTTCTACTGTAGATGGCTTAAACTGGGGTCAACTAGAGGGGGACATTAAACTGGGGTAGCTGGAGAGGGACATTAAACTGGGTCAACTGAAGGGGGACATTAAAATGTGAGGGTAGCTGGAGGGGGACATTAAACTGTGGGCAAGTATAGGGGGATATTAATGGCTCCCTCCAGCTGCCCCCAGTTTAATGTCCTACTCCAGTTGCCCTCAGTTTAATGCCCCCCTCTATTTGTCCCAGTTTAATGTCCTCCTCCAGTTGTCCCCAATTTAATGTTCTCTTCCAGCTACCTCTTGGGTTTAATGCCCCTTTCATCTGCCCCCAGTTTAATGTCCTTCTTCATCTGCCTCCACAGTTTAATGCCCCCTCTATCTGTCCCCAAAGTTTAATGTCCTCCTTTACCTGCCCCCAAAGTTTAATGTTCCCTTCATATTACCCCCCAGTTTATTGCCCTCCTCTATCTGCCCCCACAGTTTAATGTCCCTTTTCCCCTGCAAACATTTAACATAAAAACATTGATACTCAGCTCTCCTCGCCCCCCTGCTGCTCAGTCTCAGGTCTCTCTTTTTTTTTTCTTTTAATGTAGATTGTAAGCCCCACATAGAGCTCTAGTCTTCTTCTAGTCTAGTCTTCTTCAGGAGATTCTTCTTTATACAAACTCCTTGCAGATGGTTTTTATGTACTTGGTGGGAATTGAACACCAGGACTCCAGCACTGCAAGGCTGCAGTGCTAACCACTGAGCCACCGTGTGGCCCTTTTTTAAAAAAAAACTTATGTAGCTTGTAAGCCCCACAATGTACATTTTTCCTGCAGTGACCCAGAGCGGCCACTGTTAGTGAGTTAGGGCCCTTGTGCGCCTGTGGCCAGTAGCTTACTCCTGGGCACTGCTCCCCAGCACCTCTGTGGCACCCCTGTCAGTATTTAGGCAGATGTATCTCTCTTTTATATAGGTTATGATGTACTTTGCATTATAAATGTATTGTTATGTACTGTCACTTTAAGTTTCCTGTGTCTGCTAAACATGTGAGTTGTGAGCACCAATCCCTATCCAGTCCTCTCCCTGGGAGGAGCTTCCTTCCTCTCAGGCCTGGAGTCTAGACCTAGAGTCTAGGGAAGGCAGACATCCCTGCCACCAGCTCTTAGCTCCTGTGTAGGCCTCAAGCCTGAGGTCTAGGCCTACTTGTCTTCTCTGAAGTTGCAGTGAGACTGCAGGTCTCAGCCGAGACCCCTGACAAGCTGAAATCCGGGTCTGGAAGATATAGCCCGCCGGTACAGCTGGGCTGAAGTGCCTGCACCCCTGAAATCAACTCCTGCACCTTCTACCTCTCCGGACAGAGCCCCGCGAGCTGCGGAAACTCTTCAAGGTCTCCTACCTCCCTAAGGTATTGTGCATACTGTTTGCCAGGAGGGGCAACTACTTCAAGGACCCTCCTGCCTTGCTAGTGGCCTTTCATCGGTCCCCGAGCCACTGCACCCCGACATCACCAAACGTGAGTCTTTATCCGTAACGAGCCAAGTTACGAAGCCGCAGTTCTCGTTGTCTCCCACAAGGGCTGGCCTGTCCTATCATCTACCTTCCTACTGTATTTGTACACCTTCACATTGCTAATAGCAACCGTCCTCCCAACTGCTGCTAAGGGACATAAGGATTGGTGATTGGTGCCTCACTTAACTCTTCAGTGCCTGTACTGGACTTTGTCACATTGCACTGTGAACCTGCTGCTGCAAAGCACTGTAAGACTGTCGGTTTCTTCAGTAAATTTAACCTGTTCACCCTAACCCTGTGTGGTCGACTGTTATCCTGCACATCGCACCTGGGTGAATGGAAGAGTGGAAAGGGTTGTGGATAATCAGGGATACACCGGGACACCACTCTGCCCAAACGTGACAACACTACATTGCCCGTTGCCCCTGGTTACCACATTCCCTATCAGTATGTCTTTGGAATATGGGATGGAAATCCATGCAAACACGGGGAGAACATACAAACTCCACACAGATGGTTTTATACCCTTGGCGGGATTTGAACACCAGGACTCCAGCGCTGCAAGGCTGCAGTGCTAACCACTGAGCCACCATGTGGCCCCGCAGTCTCAGGTCTCTTGTCCCATAGTGTTGAGGGAGCTGCAAGCACGATATAAGTGATGTTATCGCATCGCGCCTACAGCTCCTGGGGCCGTGCACTCCTGCTTCACCACTGTATTCAACTCATCTGCTTCCTCTGCAGACGCAGGTGAGTTGCATCCGGGACATGCCTCCCCCCGACCAGGACCCTGTGAGACGACACCGAATCTGGGACTGTCCCTCAGAATCCAGGATGGTTGGGAGGTATGTATATATAAAATGCCAAGTAACTCAGTCCTTCCTGTCCTTTGGGAAACAGGGTCTAATCTTAAAGGTGATGGACGACCTCAGACTCTCCTCAGGATGGCACTTTCTCACCAAACTCCTTTCTTTAGGTTGACAGTAATGTTTCCTTCCTGTCTCTGGTCCACAGCAGAAGATCATTGGGCCAAGACTCTCTGACTAGTCCTGCTCAGCAGAGCTAAAGCACGTCTGTGCTAGATGAAGACTCTTCGAGTCACTTCCTCTAACTCTACCTTCCATTCCTAGTGGAAGAGCCCAATTAAAGGGATGGTTACATACCAGCAAACTATTTACATGTGACACATTACACAGTAATATAGGAAATATAATGCAATATGTGATGGAAGTGAGCAGGTCCCAGAATAGATCTACAAATTTGAACACGGCAGCAACGCATCATGGTTCTTCTGGCGGCGCTTTGGACAGAAAATTCATAGAGGTTTCCTCTGCGGACTTTCTGCTTAAATTATGCCTATAGGGAAACTGCCAGCATTTCCGTAGGTATAATTGACATATTGCGATTTCCAAAATCGCAACGGTATTGGAAATCGCCACATGTCTATAGCGCATATTTTACTCTAAAGTTGAGATGGGATTCACTAGAATCCCATCCACTTTGCTGTGACTGTAAAAGGCTGAGGGCAAAGTGTGACGTTTATGCCACATGGGGCCAAGACGTTAATACACTCACCAGCCACTTTATTAGGTACACCATGCTAGTAACGGGTTGGACCCCCTTTTGCCTTCAGAACTGCCTCAATTCTTCATGGCATAGATTCAACAAGGTGCTGGAAGCATTCCTCAGAGATTTTGGTCCATATTGACATGATGGCATCACACAGTTGCCGCAGATTTGTCGGCTGCACATCCATGATGCGAATCTCCCGTTCCACCACATCCCAAAGATGCTCTATTGCATTGAGATCTGGTGACTGTGGAGGCCATTGGAGTACAGTGAACTCATTGTCATGTTCAAGAAACCAGTCTGAGATGATTCCAGCTTTATGACATGGCGCATTATCCTGCTGAAAGTAGCCATCAGATGTTGGGTACATTGTGGTCATAAAGGGATGGACATGGTCAGCAACAATACTCAGGTAGGCTTTGGCGTTGCAACGATGCTCAATTGATACCAAGGGGCCCAAAGAGTGCCCAGAAAATATTCCCCACACCATGACACCACCACCACCAGCCTGAACCGTTGATACAAGGCAGGATGGATCCATGCTTTCATGTTGTTGACGCCAAATTCTGACCCTACCATCCGAATGTCGCAGCAGAAATCGAGACTCATCAGACCAGGCAACGTTTTTCCAATCTTCAATTGTCCAATTTCGATGAGCTTGTGCAAATTGTAGCCTCAGTTTCCTGTTCTTAGCTGAAAGGAGTGGCACCCGGTGTGGTCTTCTGCTGCTGTAGCCCATCTGCCTCAAAGTTCGACGTACTGTGCGTTCAGAGATGCTCTTCTGGCTACCTTGGTTGTAACGGGTGGCTATTTGAGTCACTGTTGCCTTTCTATCAGCTCGAACCAGTCTGGCCATTCTCCTCTGACCTCTGGCATCAACAACGCATTTCCGCCCACAGAACTGCCGCTCACTGGATGTTTTTTCTTTTTCGGACCATTCTCTGTAAACCCTAGAGATGGTTGTGCGTGAAAATCCCAGTAGATCAGCAGTTTCTGAAATACTCAGACCAGCCCTTCTGGCACCAACAACCATGCCACGTTCAAAGGCACTCAAATCACCTTTCTTCCCCATACTGATGCTCGGTTTGAACTGCAGGAGATTGTCTTGACCATGTCTACATGCCTAAATGCACTGAGTTGCCGCCATGTGATTGGCTGATTAGAAATTAAGTGTTAACGAGCAGTTGGACAGGTGTACCTAATAAAGTGGCCGGTGAGTGTATATTCCAATTACCTAATACCACAACTTATAGAAGGAAGCAGGAGCCAGGATACCAACTACCCTGCCAGCGCCATCCACAGAATACAGCTGCCCTTTCTCCTACCTGTATTATTGTAATGGAGAGAGAACATAGAAATTTCATTTCCTAGCTCCTGATCTGTCCAGAACAGAAGAATTACTCAGCCTTGAGTCGTGCAATAAATACATATTTACTAGCACGTTGTTATAAATACTATTTCCTAATATAAAGGTCCATCGATGAAGAAATTCTGCTCTGAAGCTACGGGACACGAGCTCTGTCTCACCATTTTACTGTTTCTCCAACATATTGTCTTGATTTACTCCAAATAAATCTCACAAAACAAAGCTATTTCCTTTAATGCCTTTGTATCTCCAGCAAATTGCATTTCAGTTGTTTAGTTTCAATGTAGTTTCCTTTCTTTTGGAAAATGAAGTATTAAATCAGGTAGATAATAATAAAGCACACATGTGGTAGATATAGGAGACATGCTCCCGATGTCAGCTGTGATGTATGAGGAATCTAAATGCAATAAATGCTAACATCATCATCTCTGGGCAAATTGAATAAACACAATAGAAACAACAAGTAGTCGTCACACTTTGTCTAAGGTTCCGCTATAAAACTCAAATAACTTCTGCAGCTGAACTCTTTGCTAAAATAAGTGCTCGGTGACAAGGGAGGCCGGTGGTAACCAATGCTACAGCTGGGTTATTAAAAAACTAAAAATAATATTTATCTCTCTCATATATAATAGAGGGTCAGGGTCAAGCTCCATAGTCTTGGCAGATATCAGCACAACCATTTACAAAGTGGATATTCTTGGCTTGTTCTAGGTTCACACTAGTGTTCATCTCTCCATTGTTTGGGTTCACGTGAGGACCCAAAAGATGCAGAGCCCATCCACTAAAAAAGTGGTCACCAATGGACATAGTCCCATAGACTATAATGGGGTCCACCAGTTTTATACTGAAACCAGCAGGAAGAAATGTCTTCCATGCAAGACTTTTCTCTCTGCCAATTTTAGACGGAATCTGCTTCAGGGTCTCCTACAAAGATCCCAATGCAGATGTGAACCTAGCCTTAGAGGTGTCCTACAGGCAGTATTTCAACCACCCCATTTTAAACAATAAATATACACATAACATACTATCAGTAAGATGAAATTAGTTATTGGTGGATCATCCCATACAAAAGAGGCCTTAGTATCAGGTGAGGTCAAGTCTTGAGCCCTAAGTTCTAGTCTTCTTCTGGAGCTTTGGAAGTACCTCTAGTACTTTGGTACTATCTTCGAAAGTAACTCCAAGCCAAATCAGTTTAGTGGCACAGTGGGCACACAATTGCTGAAAGATCATTTGTATTCCAAACTACACAACTTGGTGACCCAAACAATATTTAGTATACTCTTGAAATAAACTGACTACCCTGGGCCGGTCACAGGTCTGTGAAGATGATTTGTGGACAATCCCTGCTTGTTAGAAGGGTCTTTGACAATAAGCCGAACACAAAATATCCTCCTTCTGAGACCCCAGTACCTTAGCTGTAATCTATTTGGAAACCTAGAAGAAAGTGCTGAATTTCTCAGCGGCACCTCCAAAGGATAAACTAAGTATTACACAGAGTCCATTCAAATAAACTGGATATCTGTATAATGCAGGACAAGGCAGGTCCTCCAGAGCAAGAGACATAAGTTTCTACTTTGACTGAGGCTAGGTTAATACTAGTATTCAGGTTTCTGTTCTTCAGATCCGCTTGGGGACCTGAAAAACAGAAACCCAATCCACATAAATATTGGTTACCTGTGGAACCCTGCGGACACCATAGACAATAATGGTGTCCATCGGGTTTCTGCCTCATTACCACCTGAAAGATATGGAGAGAACTTCCTATGGTGGCAGTCCATCTTTGGAGGCATAAAGGGGGCCTTTAAATCCATCCCCAATAGCTTCTACCTAAATAGAATATAGATCATGCAAAAATTCTTCATGCAAGACCCCCGACATCTATCATTGCCTGAAGAAGAATAACAAGATGTAGCAAAATGAAAACATGTTTGGTTACTGTGGCTAAAAATTCAATGAGAAAGAGAACGCAATTGATGATTAAAGAACTCGAGACATTATCCTAAATAGATAGTCTGGAACAATGTATACATACTTATTGGAGAAAATAAATAAAACTAGCGTAATAACAATAAAAGGAAAATCCAACATTACTGACACAGATGTGGCCCCAGCGACTTCGTAAAATCAGCAAACAATAAAAGCTCCAATTAATCAATTGATGTACAATTATTCAACGATTTTCAGCCTGGTAGTCTGAATTAATGTATAGCTAAAAACATTTGTAATGATCTGTCAAAAATTAATTATCAATCTAATATATCAAATGCATGTATAATTATCTCTCCAGGATGAATAGAAAAAATAATGGCGAAGAAAAACCCAACCTAGTAGAAGAGAGACTGATTAAAAGCCATCATTTATAGGGAAAACATCCCAAATATCCGCAATACATAGGAATGATAAATGTTACAATTGTTTTTGGAAGTGGCGACTGAGGTTACCAGATGATCACTGCTCACCAGGTGAGATCCATAGGGTCACTGGTTACTATATCCCGGGGGAAAGTGAAAGTTATGTGATCGGTGTTCATTGGCTCGTTACTGGTTCATAGGGAGGATCCACATAATCACTGTTAACTAGATTCTAGGGTAGGAAAGAGCAGTGGGGATCATGTATCTCATCTCTAATCTACTTAAAGGGAACCTGTCACATATAAAATGCAGTCCAATCTGTAGTCAGGATGTTATAGAGCAGGAGGAGCTGAGCAGATTGAAGTATAGACATGTGGGAAGAGATTCAGTATAACCTGTCATGTATCCATTGATATCTCTGTTCTTTCTATGCTGAGAAGTCCAGGAGGCGGAGCAATCAGTGACTGACAGCTAAGGGTTGGTTCTACTTGTGTAGCGATCTGGCAGCAAGCACACGGACCCCATTATAGCCTATGGGGGGGTGGGTCCCATGTAGATTCCCCAAGATGGAATACCAACGCAGATGTGGACCAACCTTATCTCTGTATGTACAGCCATAGAGGGGAGGCTGTTGGTCACTGATAGGACCGCCTCCGGGACTTCTTAGAATAGAAAGAGGTATCAATGAATAAATGACAGATTATACTGTATATTTCTGTCCTCCTCGTATACTGGAGCCCAAAATTGTGCACAATAGTCTACTTGTCAAGAGAAACTGGACCTCTTTTGATGCATCCAATAACTTTATTTGCCTTGGCAGCAGCTGCCTGGCACTGGTCACTAAAGGTAAGCTTACTGTCCACCAAAATCCCTTGTTTTTTGCAGCAGCAATCTTACCCAGGAATTTACTATTAAGTACATAACCTTACATTTATCTACATTAAACCTCATTTGCTTCCCTAGATTCCCCTGTAATATTCTACTATCCACCTCAGTTTTGATGATTTTTGAAACATTAGTATCATCTGCAAATATGGACACCCTACTCTGTAAACCCTCTACCAGGTCAATAATAAATATATTACAAAGAAGAGGACCCAATACTGATCCCTGTGGCACCCCACTGATAACTGTGACCCCTCCACTACTAATCCCTGTGCACCCCAGTGGTGACTAAGACCTCTCCAATACTGACTCCTGTGGCACCCCACTGATAACTGTGACCCCTCCACTACTATTACCTGTGCACCCCAGTGGTGACTAAGACCTCTCCAATACTGATCCCTTGACACCCCACTGATAACTGTGACCCCTCCACTACTAATCCCTGTGGCACCCCAGTAGTGACTAAGACCTCTCCAATACTGACTCCTGTGGCGCCCCACTAGTGACCGTGACCAGTCTAAGTATTTACCATTAACAAGCAAGTTTCCTATCACTGGACTAGTTGTGAACTGCCATGAATATTTTTTCTCCCAGTCCCAACATTCTCATTTTGCATACCTTTTATACGATCCAATCTCAAACACCTTACCCAAGTCCAGTCTAGATCTGTGTTTTTGATATTGCTAAGGTGAACATATAAGCAACTCTGCACAACCCTAATGGAGCCATTGGTATAATAAGTACATTTCAGCAGTCCATCACTATCTTCCCAGTCACCTGTTCTTTGTTGACTTAAATATACCTCTGCCAAGTGGAAAGTAATAAATTGTCCAATGAAGTTTTCTGGTAATCCGACCAGTTATTGGAGACTTTTAATTACCACCCGGTGCTTGTCTTGGAAAGCAAATCTATATTAGAGCAGAAAATTCATAGACTTCACAGAGGCCAACAGTGAGCACATGATATGGGAGAGTTTATTAAAGTGAAAAGTGATGTATCATTGCTGACAGATGTTATGCATTGTTTTCATTGTTCGGCTTCATAAATATTATGAATATAATCACCGTATTGCTAACCGCACTGATAGAAAAAGTAATAATGATGTGTTGTTTGAGATAGTGCCAGTGACTGCTTTATTTCCTTGATGGTGTTACAAAAGCTTAATAAATGTGTTATAAATCTTCTGCCTGAGCCCCGCTGTTTCCTTAGGCCTGTAATAACACTTACAGTTTTCATACAAGAGTGAAATATACATGTTTCATTGGAAAACCAAGACAAGCGGTTGTAGAGTATATTAAAGTAATGTATAGGATTTTAATAGATGGGAAGTCTTGTTGTGGCTATTGTGGTGAAAATAATATACGTGTATTATATAGATGTAATGGAAGAAAACTGGCAGTGGTAATGGAAAGTCAAGCTCTACCCGTATACTATTACATCAGGGACAGCAAGGGGTTAATCAAGATGGCGCAGGAGCTGAGCCGGCAATATCAGGAGCAGGTGGTAGCTGTAGGATAATAGTTGTAATTGACCATTTTACCCTTTTGGCAACAGTTGCAATCAGTAATAATTCCGATCTTGGTCATTTAAAGGGATTGTCCAGTTGCAGCAAATAAATATTTGTATTAGGGAAAGTTTCTGTATCAATTACTCACATGCTTCTAGATCTCTGCTTGCTGTCATTTTTTGTGCATTTACAGCAGATACAAATTAGTCAACGGTCATGTGATAGCCAGTCCAGGGTCATGTGATATACAGTCCAGGGTCATGTGATATACAGTCCAGGGTCATGTGATATACAGTCCAGGGTCATTTGATGGATACACAGGTGCTCGATACAGGACAGATGTCTGATTACTGTGCTGTGACTGTAACGAGCTGTATGCCTGTGTGTCCATCACATGACCATGGACTGTATATCACATGACCATGGACTATATATCACATGACCATGGACTGTACATCACATGACCATGGACTATATATCACATGACCATGAACTGTACATCACATGACCATGGACTGTATATCACATGACCATGGACTATATATCACATGACCATGGACTGTACATCACATGACCATGGACTATATATCACATGACCATGAACTGTACATCACATGACCATGGACTGTATATCACATGACCATGGACTATATATCGCATGACCATGGACTGTACATCACATGACCATGGACTATATATAACATGACCATGGACTGTACATCACATGACCATGGACTATATATTACATGACCATGGTCTGTGCATCACATGACCAAGGACTGTACATCACATGACCATGGACTATATATCACATGACCATGGACTGTACATCACATGACCATGGACTATATATTACATGACCATGGTCTGGACATCACATGACCATGGACTGTATATCACATGACCCTGGACTATATATCACATGACCATGGACTATCACATGACCATGGACTATCACATGACCATGCACTATATATCACATGACCATGGACTGTACATCACATGACCATGGACTGATTTTTTTTTATCTACTGGAAGTAAACAAAGAATGACAACTAGCAGAGATCTAGAAGCCTGGGAGGAATTGATACAGAACGTACATTGGAAAATTGCATAAATTCTTATTATGGTCTAGCCACACATTGTCAGTACAGGACAACACCGCTAACATGTTCCTGGCTTTTAATTGGTCTGTAGTCAGTAGGAACACGTTGCTGTTGGGTCATCATGGTTACAGAGGGCCGACTGAAAGCCTCATGTTAACCTCACAGAGTTAACCTAATAAATTGTGGCCTCTCAGTCAGTTGTTGCCCTCGATGGTCTCCTACCATACATGTAAGCTCCACTGCTCAGTGACTGGCAGCAATAGTAAAGTAAATGATGTATGTGATGTCAATGATGTTGGACCAATGGGGACCATTGGAGCGGCAGGGGATTTACTGGGTAACTAATGTTTACTTTGGTTCATTGTGATCTAATGATAATTGGGGAAATTATTATTGTTGGTGATATTTTATACAAAGATATTGAAAAATAGAATACAGTAGTTATGACTTCTCAGTCCACAATTCAGCAACGTTTCAGCTGCACAATCTAAATTTGTGAAAGTGTTTGGTTGTCAATGAGGCATTTGGTAGGACCGAACAGCCACTATAATGGGCTCATCATCTCCCTGGTTCTTATTACTATGCAGAGCAGCAGTTAACCCTTTCTATAGCACTCACCTGCGGATGTTAGGTAGTAGTCTCAACTTAGACCTGAGAGAGTCCAAGGAATGGACATGCAAGAGGGAGGAGTTTGCCATGGGATTTATTAAAATAAAGGTGAACCAAAGAGCTTGTACTGATCAACAAGAAGAGAGAAAAGTCCTGCATGGCTTTGGTTTTGAAATGGTGGACACCCAAATGGGCACCCAGTAGTGGACCCCATTGTTGGTACTGGGGTATGCCGGTGTCTGCATGTAATTGTTAACACAATTACAATCCGACTCTCCATCATTCCCTGGTGTACCAGAATGACAGAGAGACCAGTGCAGATATGAACCTAGCCCTTTCAGTCAGTGTCACCTCCTGGAAAACCTAAGCGGATATCAGAGCCCATTGGGTTTGGGCATCTATGGCGATCTTTCATGGCAAGTGTCAGCACCTGGCAAGCCTCAGCAGATGTCAGAGCCCACCGGGTCTATGGTGATCTGGATAAACGTGCTCTATACTTGTCAAGCTTAGGGTGACCAATAGTTTATTGTTCCATATTTTACTTAATTTTTATTATTATCATTTTTTATTGTATGTGAATGTTTTAGTTGAATCATCAATACCGGAATATTGTTACCGCCACCTAGACTTAATGTGCCATGTGGATAGGTCGGGAATCCAACAAAATCTGAAAATACAATAGTTTTTAACATATATACTAAGATGTCTCATTTCCGCACCGCTACCAGTGTCACTGACAGAAATACGAAGCAGCCACAGAGTTGTACAGTAAAATCTGAAACGGTTCCTTGGCCGAGTTAATTAGAAATTCTCGACCACTAAAACCAAAAAGAGTTAATTGTCTTCCCATACACGGGCTCCAAACATGTCGTAAATTCTGTTAACAACTCTTCCTTTGTGGGGGTGGAGGATGTTAACCCTTCGGTGACATTGCATCTTGTTAATGCATTGCTTAGCGATATTAAATAAATAATCCAGTGAAATGCGATACGGATTCATTTTATAAATGTGAAAGTGCTTACATGTGTCTCTTGTATAATACGCCGCCCTTATCTGTTCCACGCAGGTTACAGTCTCGGTTACTGCCAGCTTCTTTGAGGAAACTGAAAGAAGCATTGACTTCAAGTGGAGATCTTATCATCTTCTGGTTGCCTCATTGTCCCCTGACAGTTCTTGAGTAGAAAGGCCTGCTAATCATAGTGCTGTACATGGCTCCTAGTATTCCAAAGACACAGAGTAGGTCAAAATTATTTAAAGGAACCCTTTGGGGTCCACCTTATGGAAGGGGTTTTCTAGGCCAGAGCAGGATAATGTTATAGAGTTTTTGAGTGATATTCCTTCGCCCTCCATTCCAATGGTAGGCCCTTGGTGGTCTCCTCTGGTCTTCCTTTCCAGAAGTCCAGTGACAATGACATGAATGTCCCCTCACATGGTCCTTACCGCCAATCACTGGCCATGTGGTAGTCAGTAAAGATGGGCGAACCTCACAATATTCTTTATGTTTTGGTTTTGGGTGGATCTGGTCCTTGATTAATTTCAGGTCTAACTAGTTCGGATAAAACCGGAAGTGAAGTTATTATACTCTGGGGTCTCTCCAGTATATTAGGTGGAGATCCAGGAGAGGTGTTTGCAAATAATAGTTATACTCACCTTCCCTCACTTCATTTGGTCCTCCTTGCAGCATCTGGCGCTCTTTCTCAATCTCTTTGGTGAGGTCATGCTTTTGGGGTCACCACTGAGGCCTGTGATTGGGCTTTAGTACATGGGTACATGGGTACAATGATGTCATGTCCTTGTGACGGCTGTGGCCCAATCACAGGCCTCAGTGGTGACCCCAGCACATGATGACACCAGAAGAGATACAAACTCTCCAAGGAGGTCCAAAAGAGGTGAGAGAAGGTAAGTATAAATGTTTTTTTATTTTCCCACCTCCCCCAGGCCTCCACCTAATATACTCTGGTGCAGTGGCATGACTAAAGTCTTGTGGGCCCTGGTGCAATCTTTTGTCCCCCTGCCTCCTCCCTACATTAAATTCTTGATAGTGATGGTAACATGTGCTAAGCAGTTTAATCCACCTTAGTGTGGTTAGTGGTAATGTGTGGGTCTCCCTGGCTTATGGGCCAGATGGAAGCTGCAATACTGATGCCAGTGCTTATGGGCCCACTAAGGCTCCTGGGCCCCGCACCCTCTGCACCCTCTCAAGTTACGCCCCTGCTCTGGTGTCTGACGAGATCCCAGAGTATAATAATAATAGTGGCAGCCATTCTAGTTAGCCCAAGACGTATCCCCAATTGTTTGGTTTTGTTAAAAATCGAACAGTTGGAAATATTTTGGTCGAACCCAGCTTGGAACGAAACTGTGCGCCCATCTGTAGTAGTCAGTTGCATCATCTCTACAGGGATTCCAGTATTGCACCAATGAGGTGACTGACTTGTGCACATGACTGCTAAGGCCTGCCATGGGCTGCATCGGTCAGCTTAGAGGGCACTCATGTCTTTGACATCAGAGGAGACCACAGGTGGTATCACAACATTTTGTAATTTAAAAATCTACCTGCCCTTTATTAAAGCCCTGAAAACCCCTTTAAGGGTAAGGCCCTACATAGAGAGAGGCAGCTAAAAACACTGCAGAAAAAATTCTCTAGAATCCCATCCACTTTGCCCTGACTGTAAAAAGCCACGTTTTTTCCCGCAGCGTTTCCGCCACATGGGGCCCCGGCCTAACACAAATTTTGGGTTTTTGCAGAGTTTTCATTGAGTTGCTGCAGACACATTTTTGAAAAAGCAGCTTTTCCGTGTTTTTTTTCCGCAATGTGTAGATGAGAATAGTGAAATCTTATTCACATTACTGGAAAGCGCAGCGTGTTTTTCAGCTGTTTTCTGCAGCAGCCAATAATTCTGCATTTCTGCAATGTGGGGCCTTAGATTAAGGTTATGACGTGTGCAAATAGGGACTGCTATATAAAAGCTTCTACACCAAAGAAAAATGGCATGCATGCCATAAAAAGAAGCCACAATTTTTTGTGCAAGTCTAAAAAATTTTATAAAAATTGTGACTTTTTGTGCCATTATGCCACTTTCCTATAAGGAGGTCACCTTGTCATAAATAAGGTCCAAACTTTAGCAAGGCAGGTATCATGACCAGGGTTGGAAACTGTGGTCTTGAAATATCAGTCCCATAGTTTTACCCCTGGTTCACATTAGCATATGTATTCTGTCTGGGGAAGGATACCCTCCCCCCCCCCCAACAGAATACCATCACAACTGCAAGCGGTGTGCCAGTGAAAGCACATGGACCCCATAGACTATAATGGGGTCCATGTGTACTGCCCGCACTGTTCTAGGCCTCCAGCTGAACAGTATAACTATCATGAATGTGTCCACCACCTAATGCTAATGAGATGACTCTGCTCATTCTATCCCAATCTATACAGGAAAGGTGACTTCAATATTTCATATATTTTTAATTCATAAAGAAAAATACTAGATTTTTTAATTGCTTATAATAAAAACCTGATTTACCTAATTTGTCATCTTCCGATGATACATTCCCTTGAGTCTTGCATTCCCCAGCGTCCCCCCCTCCATGGCGGCTGCTCTCTCAAACGTCCAGTTTAACCGCGAGCCATATAACTGTCAATGGTAAGTTGATATTCTATTAAAGCGTTCTTTCCATTATCTTCTTCTCCGATGTCTATATATCTATCTAGATCATCTATTTCATCTGCAACCGGAAAGAGAATATTCTATTGTATGGACAGCTGAAATGAGAATTGGCCCATAAAGAATATTTGCCTCTTATGAGGAGCTATCATTCTGACATATAAAAGTACATTGATGTTTTTAAAGAGATTACAGTTATTGTGACTGTATGATAAAAAATGTAACTATGACAAATGATCTGGTCATTGCCCGGCGTGAAACATAATTGAAGGTATAAAACTTTATAGAGCATGTACTTGATATAGTGCCAGTAGCAACATGGTAAAGACATGTCAGGTACGGCGTCGCACTCACGCACGTGCGGTATTATGGAAGCAGTGAACTGTATTGCAGTATAGTCTGACACATTGTGATAATATCTAATGTGCAGATTTATCTCTTCTGTGACGTCTCACACCTGTATATGAGTTATTACGTCTATGGAGGAGTCAGTAGACTTCAGTATTGTAATATGAGGCTTGTCCGTGTTATATTTGTTCCGTCATTATAGACGTACAGTTAATGTGATGTCTGTATTATAGACAGTGGAAGTCATATGTGCAGCGGTGTAACATGATGCAACTTATAGGTGGGAGAAGATTATATGTACAGTGTTGAGCAAAAGTTTTAGGCAGGTGTATGAACAATTCTGCTAAGGAACAATTCTTTTAGATATAGCAGGGTTAAAGGTTCATTTTTGTCAATTGACAAAAGTGAATGAAGAATGAAGAAAAGAGAAATCTAAATCTCATCAATATTTGGTGTGACCTCAGCCTCTGTTACTTGATAAATTTAATATCATTTAGACCAGATAGTGGCTAAACTATAAACTAAATAGTGTTACAGAGGGAGGAAGAAGACAATGATGATATTAGGATGATGCTAAAGTCATGCTAATGTTTGGGTTTCCATCCTTTGGGTCCGCTTGGGGACCCGAAAGATGGAAATCTTATCCACTTAAAAATCAGTTATATGCGGAAACCCACAGATTCCATACACTATAATGGGGTCCGTCGGGTTTCTGCCTGGTTTCTAATGAAACTGGACTTTTCTCTCTGCTGATTCTAAGCAGAAGTTGGGATGGAGAGGCCTGAACAATAGTGTGAACCTAGCATTATTATGCCATTACAGCTTATCACCTATCATAAGTTACATGTGCAAGATAACGAAGAACAACTGAACAGACCAGTGGCATAACAAGTGTCTTGTAGGCCCGGGTGCAAACTTTTATCTGGGCCCCTCCCCCAGCAGTGGCCCCCACACAGTATTATGTGCCCATCAATGGCCCCCCACATAGTATTATATGCCCAGCAGTGTGTGCCCCCCCCCCCCCACAGTGTTATATGCCCATCAGTGACTGGTCCTCAGCGGTCACATGGGGCTGCACTGATAACATTACGCCGTGCGCCCCATGTGACCGCCTCACATGACGGAAGACGCCGAAGTGGACGCTGTGCCCAGGAGAGGTGAGTATATCTATTTATTACTTTAAGTCACCTCCCCTGGGTTAGTATCTATTGAAAAGCAGAAACATGCTGGCCTGGGGCCCTGTACCTTGCTGGTCCCGGTCGCACTCCCTGAGACCATGATTGTTACGCCCTGGAAGAGACTACAGTATACAAACACTTCACAATAGATAGATAGATAGATAGATAGATAGATAGATAGATAGATAGATAGATTAAAGGATAGATAAGATAAGATAAGATAAGATAAACTAGTAGCTAGATAGATAGATAGATAGATTAAAAGATAGATAAGATAAGATAAACTAGTAGATAGATGGATAGATAGATGATAGATAGATAGATAGATAGATAGATAGATAGATAGATAGATAGATATTCCAAAAACATTGCACCATTTTTTATTGAGTGGGTACACACATCAGAGGTAAGTGATTCCATGTATATGAAAACCAAAAAAAAGGAAGAAATCCAAAAGGAAATAGTAAAAAATGCGGGTGCTTTATTATCACTAGCAAGGCAGTCACTTTTTTCACTACATGCTGACATATTTGCTATTATGGGGGGGAGCAGAGTTAGATACATGCATACATAGATAGCATATGGCGGTAACATGCCTCGGCTGACCATAGACCCATAATAGTACTTAACACAAATGCCAAATTATTGGGATTTCTAGACTATTGGTGAAAACTTAGTTGTATTTTCATCATATTTGCCTATATGGCACTTTATTGGTCTCAGGCACGCCACCATACAGACGGTATAAATTATTCTAACATGACACCACTTTCATAAATCGCTTTGTGCAGCTTTTACGTTTTCACGTACTCCTGTTCCATTCACTGCAAAAGCCGAACATGAAATCTATGATTCATAAATATGTTTTTTTGCTTTACGTCCCATTAATAAATAAAAGTCATGTTCTACATAACTACAGATGACTTTAACATAAGCAACAATTGTTTTTAATAATGCATTTCTAAATCCAGATGTAAAGCCTCGGAGTAGCCGGGGCCTCTCTGTAGATGGATTTACAAGGGCCGCTCTATAATCCACAATACTTAAGACACTAAATTATCTCCCATTTGCTCTCTCTTCTTAGCTCCAGCAGTAAATTACAGACGTGTAAATCAGAAGCCATCACTGGGCAGAAATGCTTTACACATGTGTAGACCTTTGTGGTATGTTGGAAACGTCGGACATTGATAGTTGATGGAAGTAAAAAACCCTCCTGAAGCTCCTGTCACTTAATGGTATGGCCCTAATCCAGTGCAGTTATGGATCAGGGAGATAATGCAGGAATGTAGACGGGTATATATAGCAGAGGAATATGCATTAAGTAATATACTAGGCTGGAATGTGTAAAGACACAGATATCAGCCGCTTCTAATATTCCCACTTCTAACATTCCTTTAGAAACCAAAAACCAGGATACCCCTGAGATATAAAGGTTACATAGGCAATAAAATGCACCTTTTGATTTTTTTTTCCTTTAGACATACTTTGGTAATACAATCTTCTTACCCCAAATTCCTTTAACCTGCTAAACCTCAGGGGTTAGGATTCCAAGACCATCCTGGGGAATGAATACATGGGATCACTGGATATATGTGTATTATCATAGTCAGAAAGTGACATCCCAGGAACACAAACAAGATGCAATTGTCCCATGAGTGCCTTCAAGGGGTGTGGAGGTGTTCCTGCCCTGTTCTCTGCCAGGCTTCTATATAAAGAGGACCTTTCACCACCTTCAGTTCTCCATTGTAGTTGAATAGGTGCCAGTTCACTAATTCCAGTGTAGTTGGAATTTTTTTCTCTAGCCCCCCACTGTTTCTGAGCAATCAGTGCTGTTAGGGGGAATATAATAATGTCTGCAGGGGCCACTTGGGGGCATATAATCCTGTGCGCAGGGGCCACTATAGGGCATAATTTACGCCAATATTGGGCATAATAGTGTGTGCAGGAATGCACGTGTCCGTGGGGGCAGGGTTGCAGTGTGTGTGTGTGGGGGGGGGGGACGGTTTTCCTGTGGGGGAGACATTATTTCAGAGTTCCCCCTAAAAAATGTTTTCCAATTTAAGCACTGTCAGGAACCTCAAGTTCTAACATGTCTAGTGAAAGAGGACCTTTCATGTCCTCATGCATATGCAGTTTTATATACCGCTAGAAAGCTGACAGGGCGCTGAATTCAGTGCACTGCTGGCTTTCCCAGTATGTGCCCCGATGATGGAGATATCGGTGCCATTAAGGGAGTTCCTGACAGTGTAGAGTCATCGCGAGGCTGTAAGGGATGCCTCCTCTGACAGTACAGGGCTATGTAGAGTACTGATGGGTAAGGAGGGCATTCTTCACAGCCCAGCGATGACACTAGACTGTCAGGAACGCCCTTCTGACAGTAGGGAGAGATCAGTGCCGAAATTAAGGGCACGGATATCGCCATCATCGGGGCACATACCGGGAAAGTCGACAGTGCACTGTTAGCTTTCTAGCAGTATATAAAACCGCATGTGCAGGAGGACATGAAAGGTCATCTTTAACTGTGTTTATATACATAGAATGTGCACTATGCTGTACTGGTTCACCCTTAGGAGTAGCCACATCCTTGTAGGGTAAGTTCACAGCTGTAAATGTTCTCTATAAAAATGGTATAAATTGTCCTGTGCACGGAGGTCATGCTAGAGGTGTGGACACTCCATGTGCTGTCCAATGGTGCACGGTGCCGCCATATTACATCATATGGCATCTAACAGCACAACGTTACATTTATTCTATGTCAGATTGCACATGATAAATTTTGTTTTCATATGGTGTTATAGGCCTGAGACTGTACATGAGCCCATAATCTGGCAATCTTGCTTTCGGGACATCATTTACGTCCAAACAAGAAGCCGGTCATATAACTACTGTGCGCCTTGTTTTCGCTACATTGTTGCATCATTACTTTTCGCACTGCAGACACATTAAACATTACATAAGTGTAATATATGGACCTGGGGACTTAAAACAAAGGGTCTCAGCTGGCGTTTAAAAAGCTTGTAAAACCCAGACACAAGGGGATGACAAACATTTTACTGCCTGCCATAAAATGCCATTAAATAATGCATTTTGCCAAAGATCATAAAAACCTGATAAACCTAAATAGGATGTTAATGTTTTTTAACAACCCTTTAATATTTAGAACACACTAAAACAAACGCTCAATAAAAATGTTGACTGGTAAATAAGGATTTTTTTTTATGTGTCGGGGTGATATATACATTTAGCAATTTATATAATGGAATAGGGTGTTATAAGGGTAGATTCATAGGTCTGGTCACATACAAGGGGTCATGTAGCATTCTATATAATAGGATCTGAGAATATTTGAGAATATCTTGCCTCATTTTAATAAACCTTAGAAAGTTTAATAATATACAGCGCGTTACTGTATGATAGTCACTTAGGATACAGCTGGCCATGTAAATTACATTCAAAGGGACAAACCACAAATTAATAATGATAATCAGATTGATGGCGTCTGACGGTTGGGACCAGCACCTAGCAGAAGAACAGGGGGCTCAAGCTGCTACCTCCCCAATTATATGGAGTGGAGGTTGTAAAGCATATGAGCATTGCATTCACTCCTATGAGAGCTCTTATTAGTGGTCTCATAGAGATGAATGGACTGGCAGTGCGTATGCAATGCATGAGTGTCACTCCATTTACATGGAGCCCTGATTTCATCATTAGTGGGGGGCCAGCAGTTGAACATGACCAATCAGACATGTACACCCTATTCTATCACAAGGGGATACATTTACGACCCCTTTATCGCCACCCAGGACTCTCCAACTATCTAATGTGTATGGTGGAACCTGACTCCCAATCAGAGTATGAAGGATCAGACAGTTGGATTTTAGGGGAATTCAGCGGCTGCAGTGGTATCCGGCTGTGGCTTACACCCCTCTCCCCATTCAGAAGACATGGAGAAATAGAGACATACAGCTATCTAAAGAGTGTAGCCAGTCTATGGGCTCAAGCTGTTTTATGGCGCCATACAACCTCCAAGTTATATGGAGCACTAATATGGCATTTATAGCAGTCAGTGGGGCAACACTATAGTATGGCGCTACAGATACTCCATGCAAACCTTTCTACTACTACATGAGACCTAAATCCTAGAGTGAGACTGTTAACATGCACAAAGACTGTCTAAATGCACCTTATCCATACATATTCACTGACCCATCCACACTAGATATATACAGAATTTTCTATGAAAATAGCAATAGGTATGTGTGTATGTGTATATATATACACAAACATATATATATATATATATATATATATATATATATATATATATATATATATTACACATACATATAATATATACATATATATACATATATATATATATATACACACACACATATTAAATAATCTCCTGATTATATTCCTATGCCACCCCTGCTTCCTCTTGTGTCACCCCCTCTACCTCATAGATTGTAAGCTCTTTTGAGCAGGGCCCTCAGTCCCATTTTGTGGGTTTATTACTCTGTAGTGTCTCATTTTGTCTGTACTTTAACCCTTCGATTTCTAATCGAATATGTTGTATATATATATATATATATATTTATATATATGTTAATACATTTTATTTACATAGTGCCAACATATTCCGCAGCACTTTACATAAATATACAGTCCTATGAAAAAGTTTTGGCACCCCTATTAATCTTAATCATTTTTAGTTCTAAATATTTTGGTATTTGCAGCAGCCATTTCAGTTTGATATATCTAATAACTGATGGACACAGTAATATTTCAGGATTGAAATGAGGTTTATTGTACTAACAGAAAATGCGCAATATGCATTAAACCAAAATTTGACCGGTGCAAAAGTATGGGCACCTCAACAGAAAAGTGACATTAATATTTAGTAGATCCTCCTTTTGCAAAGATAACAGCCTCTAGTCGCTTCCTGTAGCTTTTAATCAGTTCCTGGATCCTGGATAAAGGTATTTTGGACAAACAATTCAAGTTCAGTTAAGTTAGATGGTCGCCGAGCATGGACAGCCCGCTTCAAATCATCCCACAGATGTTCAATGATATTCAGGTCTGGGGACTGGGATGGCCATTCCAGAACATTGTAATTGTTCCTCTGCATGAATGCCTGAGGATTTGGAGCGGTGTTTTGGATCATTGTCCTGCTGAAATATCCATCCCCGGCGTAACTTCAACTTCGTCACTGATTCTTGAACATTATTCTCAAGAATCTGCTGATACTGAGTGGAATCCATGCGACCCTCAACTTTAACAAGATTCCCGATGCCGGCATTGGCCACACAGCCCCAAAGCATGATGGAACCTCCACCAAATTTTACAGTGGGTAGCATGTGTTTTTCTTGGAATGCTGTTTCTTTTTGGACGCCATGCATAACGCCTTTTTTTATAACCAAACAACTCAATTTTTGTTTCCAAAATGAAGCTGCCTTGTCCAAATGTGCTTTTTCATACCTCAGGCAACTCTATTTGTGGCGTACGTGCAGAAACGGCTTCTTTCTCATCACTCTCCCATACAGCTTCTATTTGTGAAAAGTGCGCTGTATAGTTGACCGATGCACAGTGACACCATCTGCAGCAAGATGATGCTGCAGCTCTTTGGAGGTGGTCTGTGGATTGTCCTTGACTGTTCTCACCATTCTTCTTCTCTGCCTTTCTGATATTTTTCTTGGCCTGCCACTTCTGGGCTTAACAAGAACTGTCCCTGTGGTCTTCCATTTCCTTACTATGTTCCTCACAGTGGAAACTGACAGGTTAAATCTCTGAGACAACTTTTTGTATCCTTCCCCTGAACAACTATGTTGAACAATCTTTGTTTTCAGATCATTTGAGAGTTGTTTTGAGTAGCCCATGATGCCACTCTTCAGAGGAGATTCAAATAGGAGATCAACTTGCAATTGGCCACCTTAAATACCTTTTCTTATGATTGGATACATCTGCCTATGAAGTTCAAAGCTCACTGAGGTTACAAAACCAATTTTGTGCTTCAGTAAGTCAGTAAAAAGTAGTTAGGGGAATTCAAATCAATAAAATGATAAGGGTGCCCATACTTTTGCACCGGTCAAATTTTGGTTTAATGCATATTGCACATTTTCTGTTAGTACAATAAACCTCATTTCAATCCTGAAATATTACTGTGTCCATCAGTTATTAGATATATCAAACTGAAATGGCTGTTGCAAACACCAAAATATTTAGAACAAAAAATGATTAAGATTAATAGGGGTGCCCAAACTTTTTCATAGGACTGTATATATATACATATATATGCCTTTCTTCCCTATATAAGCAACTCATTTTTTTGCATTCGCCACTTCTTCCTAAGCACCATAGCAGGGAGTCTCGGTACAGTAGCATATGATCAGCATACAGCTTAATAATGGCGTATTCTTGTGATGATACAGCCTCGCCATCCATTGCTGCAGCTGTGATGTCATTTTCTCCACATTGACTCTGCTGGGTGTAACTCCCACATGCGCCAGCAGGGGGAGCCCAGTTTGCAGAAAATTCTGCAGATCTCCCAGTTTTTATCAAGAGTATTAACATGAAGTGAATATGACACCGCATTTCCAAAATCTTATTTTAATCAGAAGGGGACCAGCAATAACTAGTTTAAAATGAAACTTGATTTATGACAACTCTTATAATATTTGATGAAAACCTTTAAGATTTATTCTCACAAAAACCTGTAATGGTATACTGAGGAAAGTTTTATCACTAGCCACTTGTGACTGATGTCAGCGCTGGGATTTCTCGTGGGACTAGATAAACATGATTTTCATAGACTTTGATGACAAATGACTATTACTTTAATGGTAATTAGTTTATAATGTGACAGGAATCGAGGCCTGGCATCACTATTAAAGGTGCAGGCTACGTCGGGCTATTTCTGTCACAATTTGCTTGTGTTTTTGCAATGAATGTGATTCTCTTTGGGGAGAACTTGTCCTCTTATTTTCCTTTGTCTGGAAACGCGTCAGCTGAAGGGTAAGGCTGACACTGGTCACGACTCCTATCATGCTACCAAAGATCGCCATGTTGCCCTGCAACAATGAAAGGGCCCTATTGCGACCACAAGGGTGCTGCGACTGTGACTTGTACCCACAAAAACATCCAGAAGTGCTTTTTGCAACTAGAATTTGCAGTCACAGCACTCTATTGGTAGTAATGCAACTCCATTCATTTCGAGGCATCCTTGGGGTTGCAATGTAACTTCATTCATTATATTAGTGAAGGAATCTCAGCATCCTAAGGGTTGCAATATAACTTCATTCATTACAATAGTGAAGTAATTGCAGTCATAGCACAATTGAGGTCACAACGTAGCTCCATTCACTTACATTATTGAAGAAGTTGCAAAGTCGTGCATGCAAGACTTTGGGTCCATGTAAAAAAAAAAACGGTTTCCAGGCAAGAGGCTGCATATGGACACTGGTGGGTACCTTTAAAACCCATTCAAATTAATGGGTTTTAAAGCTGACCGCTGGCAAGCCATTCCCTGTCCAGTTTCCCCAAGGTTTAGGACGGAAACCCCTGGGCGGACAGTGGCAATTGTGTGAACGCCCCCTAAAGTGTGACAAAATTTTGCCAGAAAATTCTTATCCACTTTCTAATATTGATAGCCTATCCGTAGGAGAGGTCATCAGTATTGATCTGCGAGGGTCCAACACCAAGGACTCCTGCAGATCAACTGCTCTAGAACAGCAAACACTTCTCACTTGCCATATAAAGTGTAACAGTGGCTTTAGGTACTGCAGCAATTTCCCAAATGAAGTCTATGTGCTATAGTACCTAAAAGCTCACTTGTACAACAAGTCAGCTCTTCAACAGCAGCTGATCTGTGGGGGTCCCAGAAAGTGAATAACCCCTTTAATACATAACACTGACTTTGAAATGTGATGCAAAGTGGTTTGGTGCATTGCACCACCTTGTAAATGGTTTGTTATCTATTGAGTTTGTGACTGTATGCTGTATTTCTCCAAAAATAACACAGGGTTTTATTTTATTTTTTTTCTCCAAAAAAAGAACTATGGCTTATTTTTAGGGAAGGTCTTATTTTCAGGCACCGCAGCAAATTATAATTTCTGATTTGCTCCGGAAGAATGTAAAATGTTTAGGGTAAGTAACTACAGGGTTAGGCAGGGAGGTATGGATGATTTGAACGGGGCGCCATGCAAGGTGGGGATAACCTTGGTGGATAAAGAGTGGGGGTATCTGCTCGTCAGGAGCCACCATTTTAGTGGCAATGGAGACGTGGTCGATAGAGCATTGTGTGTTTGTATGCAACACCTTTATTGAAACGAGCCGTTCTGTCATTCAAACACAGAGACGTTTCCGGAATAATTTCAACGTTGGCCGTCATGGTTTTGTTCCGAAGTTTGACACAATAATGAAGTGGGTGAATCACTTTCAACGAACAGGTTCTTTGAGACCCGGAACTGCACGAGGAGGTGACCGAACGGTACGGACCCCGTAAAACATCGAAAGGGTGCGTCAAGCAGTTGAATGGTTGTTCAACAGTTGCAGCAAAGCGACTACAGAAGATGATTCAAATTTGCAGAAACATTGTTGGAAAACATGACTGACGATATTTGTAATGGCAACATCCAAGCTACACATTGAAAAAATAAAATTTGAGTTTCGTTGAAAAATGAGTGTGTACTTGTTATTTCAAATCATCCATACCGCCCTGCCTAACCATGTAGAACCCTAATTTACATTGACAATTGATGGTCAGTGGGTCTTAGGCTAAAACCCCATGTTGCGGAAACGCAGCTTTTTTTATTGCAGATTTTGTTGTAGCTAAAAGGAATGAGGAATATATAGGAAATTATTATACTTCTACCTACTGCTCAATCCACTCCTGGCTTTGGTTCAAAAAACCACAACAAAATTTGCAACAACAAAAAAAAAAAAACAGCTGTATTTCCAAAGCATGGGACCTCAGCTTTAAAAGAAACTTACTGGCACTCTCTCTCTCTCTCTAAACACTTTATGATGTGGCAGTGGCTTCATGCCCTCTCTATCTGCTCTCCATAACGTTCTCCTTTACACTAAGGAGGTGCTGTAATGTAATGGCTGAGTCTGTGGAAGCGAGCAGGGATGGCACCTGACATCTGGCCATGTAGGTAGCCAAGCACACAGTATGGTAGGGGCCAGGAGTCGGGACCCAGGTGGCAAAACTCGGAAGGCAGATTCAGGAGGTGGGACACTTGGACGGGCCTCGGGAGACCTTAGGCAGATTTTGCCTTACCATGTCGGGAGACAGTGGAGTGCTTCTCCAGGATGGTTGGGAGCTACTTTATGCCTATTCTCCATCTCTGTGACGTCACATGACATAACTTAGCGCTGCAGGTGCTGACTGTAACTAGGGCTTTTTTTTGGACTAGGGCTTATATTCGAGGTAGGGTTTATTTTTGAAGAAACAGGGTAGTTGCAGAGTACTACGGCCCACCTATTGACATTGTAACATAAAATTGTAACTGGACATAACCATGCAGACTTAGTCCATCTGGTCACCATAGATAGGACAGGTCATTAATTTAGGATCAGTAGGGGTACAAGATGCAGATCCTGCACTGATCAGTTGTTCTCTGCACAGTGTACAGAGCCAGAAGCAGACAGCTCTATACACTGAGTAGTGGCCCAGCGGCATTATTACAGCTTAACTCCTATTCCAATGAATGTACCACCTTAGGGTGCATTCACACTGAGTAAACGCTAGCTTATTTTGTAGAGTAAGGGTGCATTCACACTGAGTAAACGCTAGCTTATTTTGTAGAGTAAAATTACACTTGTAAATTTTGCTATCCCATTGACTTCAATGACATTTTACAGGCGTATTTATACAGGCGTATTTTTTACAGGCGTATTTTTTACAGGCGTATTTTTACACTTGTAAAAAAATATCATTGAAGTCAATGGGATAGCAAAATTTACAAGTGTAATTTTACTCTACAAAATAAGCTAGCGTTTACTCAGTGTGAATGCACCCTAAAATTACACTTGTAAATTTTGCTATCCCATTGACTTCAATGACATTTTACAGGCGTATTTTTACAGGCGTATTTTTTACAGGCGTATTTTTTACTGGCGTATTTTTACACTTGTAAAAAAATATCATTGAAGTCAATGGGATAGCAAAATTTACAAGTGTAATTTTACTCTACAAAATAAGCTAGCGTTTACTCAGTGTGAATGCACCCTTAGGGTGCATTCACACGGAGTAAAATGGAGTGTAATTTGGAGCGTTTACGGAGCATTTACGGAGCGTTTACGGAGCGTTTACGTATACGCTCCGTATACGCTCCGTATACACTCCGTATACGCTCCGTAAACGCTCCGTAAACGCTCCAAATTACACTCCATTTTACTCCGTGTGAATGCACCCTTAGGGTGCATTCACACTGAGTAAACGCTAGCTTATTTTGTAGAGTAAAATTACACTTGTAAATTTTGCTATCCCATTGACTTCAATGACATTTTACAGGCGTATTTTTACAGGCGTATTTTTACAGGCGTATTTTTACAGGCGTATTTTTTACAGGCGTATTTTTACACTTGTAAAAAAATATCATTGAAGTCAATGGGATAGCAAAATTTACAAGTGTAATTTTACTCTACAAAATAAGCTAGCGTTTACTCAGTGTGAATGCACCCTTATAGTGGAAACTTAAGAAAAAAAGGATGGATACATATAGGGGGAAGTAAAGACTGGAGATGCTTACGCCAGTCTAAATTCATTCCCCGATACACCAGAATTACTAAGTGGCTCCGGTCTTGTGCACCAGTCAAAATTATTGGCCACTTTCAAGGCACTGCAGCCTTAGTAAATGTAGTCCAGGGGTTGGGAACCTTGGTTCTCCAGCTGTTGCAAAACTACAACTCCCAGCATGCATACTGGCTCTGCTGTTCTTGGAACTCCCATGGAAGTGAATGGAGCATGCTGGGAGTTGTAGTTTCACAGCAGCTGGATGGTCGAAGGTTCCCTACCCCTGATGTAGTCCATAGATAATAAAGATGGCAGTGACTAATGTCAGGAAGCTGCAGCAAGAGTTAATAAGACCAGACTGGTATGGAAAGGGTTGGATACATGTTAAACAGCCATATAAGTCTTTTTACTTCTTTTGAAGACTGAAAATTTAGCTGCGTCCTATTAAAATCCCATTCTCAGGAATAATATTTGTGGCTCCGGTATAATACACAGTGTTCTCCAGATCACATTAGACAGTGATGTTACTGTTCTGGAAATGGTGTTGGGAATTGCGTAGTCAGCACTTTTTAGAAACATCGCCGGGTTACCATGACAACAGGCGAGCCGGTAACACTTCACTTGCTGCTCGCTTGTTTTATTTATTTTATGGCTCTCTATGAAGTATAGGCCGGAGCGGAGGCCGACGAATAACGTAAGCCTGAGGAGTACAGAAAATAATCCGCTAATAATGATATCGGATATTTGGTTGTATCCCTTATATAGGATCAGAATTAGTATAGGAATTCTTAAATCTATACACACCAAACTGGTACTATGGGTATGACGCCATCAGTGTCCTGTCACTTTAAATCATGCCATATATTCGATGCTCCACAACAGTAAGGGAGGGTTCACACGGAGTTACGTGCCGCGTGATGTTTTGTGGCCGTGATTTTGCGGCATCTATGTGCCACATTACGAGCCAAAATACATTGTGTGAACCCAGCGTAAGATAGTGTGAATGTCTCACAGCTGAATGGCCCCCAAAATCCAGACTGGGGTCTGTGCATGCTACATGTCAACTGGTCTATGTCGTCTATAAGGCTATGGCCATACCAGGATTTGGCCGGAACGCAATAGCGACTACACCATCTTGAAAAAGGAGGTGTTTGCTGAAGTCCCTGTGTATGTATAGTAGGAGCCCAGCACACCCCGAGTTTCTATGGCAACAAAACACCCAAGTAACAGGGCCCTCAGGCCAAGCTCACATCATCAGGTTTTTGCAGGCCGTTTCTGAAGCCAAAACCAAGAATGGATTAGAGAAATAAGGATGGGCAGCCCTTTGGCTTTCTACTTTCTTCAATTTCATGATCCACTTCTGGTTTTGGCTTCAAAAACTTCCTGCAAAAACCTGAATATGGAAACACAGCCTTAGGGTGCGTTCACACGGAGTAACGTGGCGCGTGATGTGGCACATATACGGTGTGTGAGAGTTTGCACGCCGTATACGCTCCTATTGATTTCAATGGGAGTTAGGATCATATACGCCACGTTATTTTGCGGGTGTGATTTTGCGCCGCAAAATAACGCGGCGTATACGATCCTAACTCGCATTGAAATCAATGGGAGCATATACGGCACGCAAACTGTAACATGCCGTATACGTGCCACATCACGCGGCACGTTACTCCGTGTGAACGCACCCTTAGGCTAAGACCCAACGTAGCAGGCTGCAGCAAAAAAAGCACTGTAGAAAAAACCGCGGCAGAAACACATTGCGGTTTTCCCCTCAGCGCTTTTCACAGAAAGTTCCCAGAGGTTTCCGCTGTGGACTTTCTGCTTCAATTATACTAATAGGGAAACCGCCAACGTTTCCATAGCTATAATTGACATACTGCGATTTCCAAAACGGGGCGCTCCCATTGAAGTGAATGGGATGTGTTTTGAAGCACTCGCGTGTACGGGTCTAAACGAATGGCGCGCTTACGCCGTGTGAAGGGGCCCTAAAACACCACTTTTTTTTCCTGCAATGTTTATGCCACATGGGACCCTGACTTTAGACTAAGACCAAACATAGCGAAATGTAGCCAAAAAATGCTGCGAAAAAATGCAACGGAAACACATTTGGTCTCCTGTCTGTGAAATCATTGTTGGTCACATGACACAGTAGAGGACCAGAAGGAAGTGAAAAACTCACAAATACACCCACTGTAAGAAGATTACCTGCAATACAATCTGAATTATGTATGTTCAAGTGAACAACATTTTTGTGGGCACCGTACTTTAAAAAGACTAACCTCTGACTGCCCCTGGGGGATGGTCAAATTCTGCATTGGGGCCTCTGTTTGCAGCTTGTTATGTACTGTTCATATATGGAACACAATCATAAAGCAAAATACAATAAGCTCCCTCTAGTGGCGACTACTGGCAGACAGATTTTTTTATCTTTTATCCTTGGATTTGCAGTGGTCTAAATCATAAAAAGATCTTATAATATTAATGAGCACTGAATATTGTATCTACCAAATGACACCGTATTAATAAGTGAGCATTCACTTTAAGCTGCATTTAAAGAGGGTACGGGAAATCGACTCTCCAGCGACGTCATCATTGTCTGCACGGTGAAGCCGTCGTCGCAGTGTGCACCATTTCCATCATGCCTGTAACAGCTGTCCCTTATAGCCTGATTCAGGTAGACAAGCTCCGCTCTTATTTTTCATACAGGGTCATAAATATTAATGAGGACAGCGGAGATAAATATCTTTGGAGTTTGAGATGTCCCTGCTCTTTATTGCTGACGTGTGAACCTTCACAATGTCTTATTCCTGTATCTCCCCCTTCCATCTGCTGTAGAGAGATTTCACAATCTAGCCTGGAGTTTTACTTGAAAGCTCTGTAAAGTCAGTGCAGATACAAATCCCAGATTAGAGATCGCATTTGTGAAGTATCTAGTCTATAAGCGGGCTCAGGACTGGAGGACCTACAGCTCCATAACTCTTTGTAAGTTGATGAATAGCTTTTTAATCAGCGCCTCTTGTTGGAGACGGCCGTGGTTATGTACCATGTCATATTTTTGTGTCACAGCAATGTTTACTTTAAATATATCTGCGCCATGCAGGCATATGACAAATATAGATATGACATATGGGAAGTATTCTAATGGATTAGGCCCCTCTGGATAAGAAGTGCATGCCATTGTAACTACACGCCTGTCTGTCAGGTATATATCTTGATTATAATAGCCCTTCCTGCTGTTAAAGAGGTTTATGAAAATATATACTAGGGGGCAATAAAGATTTCATTACAACACTAATAATACAACAGGGAAAATACAAGGCTTCTGTGAAGGCTTGAACAGAGTAATCCTTGTATTCAGATGTTCTTTGCTGCACTAGTAACATCTTGGCTCGTGGAACCAGCTTGTCACTTTGTAACAGAGCCAAGATGAAGGCCGAGGCCTCGCGTGGTGTACACGCGGAAAAAACGTGGCGGAAAAAAGTCTAGCAAATCCCATCCCCATATTGTGGTAAAATATGCACAGCGGAAACCCTGCAATTCCAAAACCGTTGCAGTTTTGCAAATCACAGCATCTCTATTATACCTACAGAAATGGAGGCGGATTCCCTAAGGCCGGGTTCACACAGGGTTTTTTGGGCCTGACTTTGATGCAGAATCCATGTCAAAATCTGGCTCAAAAATATGCCTCCCATTGAAATCAATGGGAGCCAGTCATTTCCTTTTTCCGCAAACGGTTTGTTCCTGCTCTCGGAAAAAAAGAAGCGACATGCTCTTTCTTCAGGTGGATTCCGCGGCTGATACAGCCATGGACATCCGCCTCGCGACACTCCCTCCCGAATAGGCACATGCATTTGGGTCCAATCCGGAGTGGAATGGCACGACTAGATGCCGGTGCACTGTATGCACTGCACCAGCATCCAGTCACGGCTAGCCGTTTTTTGACCGGATTCTGAGGCAGCCACGCATCAAAATCCGGTCCAAAAAACTCCCATGTGAACCCGGCCTAAAGGTATAATTGATACAGAAAGTCTGAAGAGGAATTCGCCAGACGCTATGTGGGGCCTTAGCCTAATGGTGGTTGTGGCCCATGGACGTAAAGGGGGGAATTCATCTCGCCCTCTACGCCAGTTTTCTGGGTGTAGAGGGATGATATTATGTTGCACATTTGGTGCAAGGCCCTTTCTTGCACTGAATATGCAACAAAACCCCCATTCCGTGTCTCTTTCGCCACATTCTGTAAATGTGGTCAGAGCACAGTAGGCACCTTGGCTTAACAGGTTCATTATAACTCACACCAGTTCCTAGCTGGCGTAGATTTCCAATCTGGATCAGGGATGTCGAACTGATTTATAAGGAGGAGTTTCTTCACAAATCTCTCATTCCCGCACCAATTGGGGCCCTTTATTGAAACTGGCATATGATACGTCAATCTTAATAAATCTGCTCCAATGTCTATGGTCCCTTTACCAACCATGATAGTTATAATACACTTTATCCATGGCAATCAATTGGAACAACATGAATCTCCTGTTCTTTGGTTTTATAGGGAATGTACCGCTTAGGTTCCGTACCAATGTAGCAACAGCCACATGCATACAACCACCAATGATGACACAGTTATAATACCTATATAAGGCTAAGGTCATATTGGCGGAATCACATTAAACCAGCCCCTTATTCATACAATACCTTTCCTTACTCAGACCCAGCATTTTGGTTCAGATTCTTGATATCTCATGTGTACATGCGCAGTACTGTACTAAAGCCTGTGATCAAGAGGAGAAGTACTGGTACTGTGCATGCACCTTGCTCTGATGGTTAAAGTGCTTGCATGAGATTTCAGGAACTGCCCCATGATGTCACCTCCCGGAAGGAAAAGAATTGTGGGTAGCTCTATACAGTCCACCATCAACTTCTAGCAAGGAAATGCTACTACTCCACCATAAACCTCATTTACATATTTTTTTTAAAAAAAAACAAAAACATTTTAATAGAAAATAACACCTATGCTGCCAGAAGAGAGGTACATCTGTAAAGCTGCCACAATGCCCTATTATTAGGGAGGTGGTAGACTCTCTTTAAGGTATCTATCTGGCTTAAGTGCCCTGGACCATATTGGCCATGGAGCCTACCACCCAAAAGGTTATTCTACAACTGTGCAAACACTACATCTGATCATCAGGGACAGAGGAAAATTGAGGTAAGCGCCTAAGGGGTTTACTACCCTTTTATAGTGCTGTCCAACCAATTGCATGACATAGGAAGAATAAAAACAATTTAGACTATCTCTAACAATACAAAGGTGTATCTGATGTTTTACTGTGCAGCAGCTGATTATGCAGCTTTTACCAATATAACTGTTGAAACTATCTGTGAGTGCTGTGTGCAGAATCTACAGTGTTTTTCTATGAGATACTGTTTCACATTGCTCTCTTCTGCCAGTCAGGCAGAAACTGCATCACATAGGAATACACAGAGTGAGGGGACACTAATCTATCACTTGCTGACTTTACATAGGACTGAGAGCAACAAAATTGTGTGATGTGCCTGTGATAAGCCCCAGACATAATCGGAAATGTAATGTTACCATTGGTAAAAAGGATCAAGACAGACAACCATAAATGGCAGATGAAATAAAGGAGATATACACAATATTCATTAATAATAGCTTATGCTGCTCTGTATAGGAAAAATGATACTTCCCATTTTTATCCTTTATAACTCTAGGGCCAGTTTTTCTTGGCCAAGTACAACCATGTAGAAGAAAAACAGACTACAAAAATAAATGGCTAGTTGGCAGCTATGGTTTGGCTCCTTCAGATTTGCCCATCCCTTCAGACTATATTCCCTCTTGCATAGTACAAGACCCCTGGATGGAGACTCATGACAAATCTGATCCCATAGATTCCAATTGGGTCAGTTTTGTATCTGGAGACACCAGTTTCGTTACTGGAATATTCCAAGAGTAGTACACTCACCGGCCACTTTATTAGGTACACCTGTCCAACTGCTCGTTAACACTTAATTTCTAATCAGCCAATCACATGGCGGCAACTCAGTGCATTTAGGCATGTAGACATGGTCAAGACAATCTCCTGCAGTTCAAACCGAGCATCAGTATGGGGAAGAAAGGTGATTTGAGTGCCTTTGAACGTGGCATGGTTGTTGGTGCCAGAAGGGCTGGTCTGAGTATTTCAGAAACTGCTGATCTACTGGGATTTTCACGCACAACCATCTCTAGGGTTTACAGAGAATGGTCCGAAAAAGAAAAAACATCCAGTGAGCAGCAGTTCTGTGGGCGGAAATGCGTTGTTGATGCCAGAGGTCAGAGGAGAATGGCCAGACTGGTTCGAGCTGATAGAAAGGCAACAGTGACTCAAATAGCCACCCGTTACAACCAAGGTAGCCAGAAGAGCATCTCTGAATGCACAGTACGTCGAACTTTGAGGCAGATGGGCTACAGCAGCAGAAGACCACACCGGGTGCCACTCCTTTCAGCTAAGAACAGGAAACTGAGGCTACAATTTGCACAAGCTCATCGAAATTGGACAATTGAAGATTGGAAAAACGTTGCCTGGTCTGATGAGTCTCGATTTCTGCTGCGACATTCGGATGGTAGGGTCAGAATTTGGCGTCAACAACATGAAAGCATGGATCCATCCTGCCTTGTATCAACGGTTCAGGCTGGTGGTGGTGGTGTCATGGTGTGGGGAATATTTTCTTGGCACTCTTTGGGCCCCTTGGTACCAATTGAGCATCGTTGCAACGCCAAAGCCTACCTGAGTATTGTTGCTGACCATGTCCATCCCTTTATGACCACAATGTACCCAACATCTGATGGCTACTTTCAGCAGGACAATGCGTCATGTCATAAAGCTGGAATCATCTCAGACTGGTTTCTTGAACATGACAATGAGTTCACTGTACTCCAATGGCCTCCACAGTCACCAGATCTCAATCCAATAGAGCATCTTTGGGATGTGGTGGAACGGGAGATTCGCATCATGGATGTGCAGCCGACAAATCTGCGGCAACTGTGTGATGCCATCATGTCAATATGGACCAAAATCTCTGAGGAATGCTTCCAGCACCTTGTTGACGAAGAATTGAGGCAGTTCTGAAGGCAAAAGGGGGTCCAACCCGTTACTAGCATGGTGTACCTAATAAAGTGGCCGGTGAGTGTATATACAGAGACGTTGTAGTATGCATGTAGTATTGCTCTGTTCAGCTTATGGATGCCAGACAGGTATGTAACCTTTTTGTCAGGTGTGTCTAACTTAGGAATCAAAAACTTGACGGATAGGACTGTCAAATGTGAACCCCGCCTTAATACCTAGAGAGCCTCCATGAAGACGTGCACTAAAAATCAAAAAGGAAAATCAATATCACATTGGTTTATTAATCTAAGCTACTTCCAATGAATCCAGTTACAATTGTCAAAATTTTAGCACAATTAGAACATTGAGTCAAACTATTCTATATCCACAATAGGGGGAATTGGGCGTACAATATGGGATGATCGAATATTTCACAAGCCAAGCGCTGTGCCTGCTATCACAACATCCATGTAGGATGGAAAGAAATGCAAAATCCCACATGTTTATTCGGAAAACCTGCCACGGCCGGTGTAGAGAATATAACTAATGATATGTATACGTAATGATAATCCATATGTAAATCTTGACAACACACTGGCCACTTTCCACTCCTCAGGAGCGAGGTCTGAAATTAATAGTCTGTTTTCTATGACCTCTGAAATGTCCTTAACCTTTGTAGGATATGATACAAGCCACTTAGGCAGACTTCTAGTCCTCTACAAGAGAAGTGTTATATGATAAATGAATCTTTGACTCTGACCTAACCCTGCGTCTCAAGTAGCTACAGCTATTGCTAAACATATAAGGCAAGGCAGATATAAAGGAGATCGAAGCAAGGGCTGAAATATTCCCATAAAAGGTGTATAAAGTAGTTCTGATATCTATAAAGGGGGGAGAGGTATGTTCCATTTTATTTCATACAAAAAAGAATACATGAAAGTATGAAAATAGAAATTAAAAAATGTGTATTTCAATATAAGGGATCATTCATATAGCGCGCCCAAGGTGCGGAGCCTACATGGTAGCTGTACAAGAAGTGATAAGAGAGAAGATTTCACACATATGGAGTCAGAGGCAGCATGTCATAGAATCTGCCAGAAATAAGGATCATATGAAATCAGATGCATAAGGATGGACAGGAGTATGGAACGCTAGGAAACGTAGATCTGTAATGGAGGAGTCTGCGTGATTCACATGGACACTCTACAGCAGGACACAAAAGGCAAATTATTACGACTTGTACTCCAGTGTTCTGACATACAAGGCGTGCAAAAGCCACATTGTTTTGTGCAAGTTAGGTTTTTGCGCAAAAAAATAGCAACTTTTTTACACCACTTTCCTGAAAGGGAAAGCCTGGTTCACATCTGCGTTCCGTATTCTGTTTGGGGAGTCTGCTTAGGGAACCCCTGAACGGAATACTGAATGCATTAAAAAGCAGTGAGGAAGGGGCAACATGGTGGCTTAAAGGGGCTCTATCAGCAAAATCATGCTGATAGAGCCCCACATATGCGTGAATAGCCTTTAAAAAGGCTATTCAGGCACCGCTAAAGTTATATTAAACTAGCCCCCAGTTTTAAAATAATACCCTAAAAAAGAATGTTATCTACTTACGCATCGTGCATGCTGGGCGGGCATTCAGGGTCCGCTGTCTTCTTCATCCACGCCTCCTCTTCCTGCGATGTCCTCGGGTCCCGTCTTCCTCCGGCGCTCGTGAACTGACATTGCTAAAAAACTGGCCTGGGCGCATGCGCAGTAGCATACTGCTTCTACTACGGCTACTGCACATGCGCCTAGGCCATTTTTTTTAGCAATGTCAGTTCACGAGCGCCGGAGGAAGACGTAGGGTCTGATACATTTTTCCCAGTGTGTGAAACCATAAAGGTACATGTGGACTTACTCAGGAAGATTTAATAGGACTGGCATATGGCACAGTGGTATCTGCAGCATTGCCATTTATAAAGCATCTTAATAATGGTGCGTCGTCTCAGGACTGTGTCATTTACCAGAACCGAAATCTAAGACTGATATGGCGCCAAGTTACCATCCCCTGGAGTTGGGGCTGGTAGATGGGACTGGCCGTCTACACTATCTATGGTAAGGGCACATTCACAACATCCAATTTCAGCCGTGAAACCCAATCTGTGTTTGACAAGATTTACTGGCCTGCACCTTATACGGGAAGAGGAACTCGGCATTATAGTTATCTATGCTGCTCCCATAGGCATACTGTCCCCTAGTTATTATAGTACTGTATATAGTCGCTGGGGGATAGGGACATCTAGCAGCACAAATACCTATCATGCTAGGAGTCCCTCACCTGACATACTGTTCATGCTAGAAAATCCGGCCATCTCACGGACCAAGTTTCACGGCTGAAACTTGTAAACGTGCGCCCATCTTGGCACAATACACGTGTAAAGAATACACTTGTAAAAATAAGACTCCCATTGACTTCAATAACATTTTTTTACACGTGTAAAAACACGTCATTGAAGTCAATGGGAGTCTTATTTTTACACATGTATTCTTTACACGTGTATTGTGCCAAAATGAGCATGCATTTACTGCGTGTGAATGGACCCTCAGTGTGTATGTAATACCTACTAAGAGCAATATACAGGGACAGAGTTATTAAGACTAGCATTTTAGACGTCAGTCTTAATAAAAGCCTGAATCAGGCATGCCTGATTTATCAAGGTGCTCCGGCTTCTTCGTGAATCAGACACATTCCCATGCGCCAGAATGGTCAAAGACTGGTGTAGATTTCCTGTCTAAGGCCCCATGGGCCGGAAACACAGCGCTAAAGCGCTGTGGGAACAACCGCATTGTAAACACATTGCAGTTCTTCCCGCAGCAATTTGAAGAGAGAGTTCAGAGCGTTTTCCTCTGCATACTTTCTGTTATAATTATATCTACGGGAAAGTCGCTTGCGTTTCCGTAGATGTAATTAACATGCTGCGATTTTCAAAACCGCAATGGTTTTGGAAATCGCTGCGTGTCCGCACTTCCATTTTTTCCGCAAAGTGGGCATGGGATTCGCATGAACCCCATCCACTTTGCAAGTACTGTAAAATGATGCGATTTTTCCCGCGGCGTTTTAGCGTTTCCTGGCCATGGCCTAAGGGCTAGTTTTTTGGCAGCGGATTTTGCTGCGGAATCCGTCTCAAAATCCGTTGCCAATAACGGCTCCCAGTGACTTCAGTGGGAGCTGCTTACTTCTTTTTTCCGCTAACTAGTAGCGGAAAAAAGAAGTGACATGCCCTTTTTTTCCAGCGGATTCCACAGCCGACTCAGCCGCGGCGTCCGCGGCATGAGAATCCCTCCCTATTAGGCCCATTCATTCAGGCCTAATCTGGAGCAGAATCCCGTGACGGGATGCTGGTGCACTGCATTGGCATTCCGTCGCGGCTAGCCATTTTCCACCATGTGAAAATCCCCTAACTCATGCCAGAAAACTTATAAATTCTAAATATGTTGAACCAAGGTGTTCCCACCCCAGGTCTCTCTGCTCTGCAATATTTGCAGAAAGGGGAGAGCAAGGCACAGAAGTGGGAAAGAAATATGGTGGAACAAATGGCCACAATACGTTGGAAAACTGGTGTATTTGGGAGAATAAAGTTCCCCACAGTGAGTCGGAAAAGAAGGGTTAATAAGCCCCGATCACGGCTCCTTGTATCTCCTGTCTGAACTCAAGACCAAATCCTAACACTCGGCACACATAGTAAATCTTTAGAAATGAACCACAACAATTGTAAGCTATATAGCATAGCCGTACTACAACAAAGCCATTTCCGGTGTGCAGAGCATCGGCTGCATTCTGCAGACCACCACTAGTTGGCGCCTTTTGTTAACAATATGATTGTGTGAAGAAGAGAAATCAGGCAAAGCTTCTCTGTGCTTTATAAATAAGACATTTCAGGGATCTCGGGGTAACCGTGGTACAGTCCTCGCCTCCTAATATGTGCAACGTACACAAAAAAACAGGGCGAAATCATGTAAGGAAATAAAAATGATGAACTATATAACCATCAGGTATTTTCAAGCAAAAATCCTGTGTGGGGGAGGGGACCGAGAACACAGTGGAGGGAAACACACACTCTGGATAATTGGAAATCCTGTGACTCTTATCAGCTCGGCACATGGACATTATCAGCTGCAAACAGCCACAGGTAGAGGTAGAGGAGATACTGACATTTGCTGAGAAGTCTTATTTCCTGCAACTTGTAAAAATACAATTAAAACAAATTAAAATCTTTTTCTTGTCGTTTCTCAATATATATTTATTCGCCATTATCTATAGAGCAGCGATATATTCCATTGCACATAGTGGACCGCTATTGTTTGCCTGCAGTGCAGCCCACAATCTAATTTCGGTACAATACACACTAGGACAATTTCATAGACAGCCAATTAACCAATTAGTAATCTTTGGAGAGTGGAAGGAAAGCAGAGCACCTGGAATAACATACAAGGAAGGCTGTATACCAACTACATGCAGTACCATTCACACAACAAGGCGCGTATTAATAGGGCTGCTTTAAACAGGGTTCCGGGTAAGGCTATGCTCACATTGGTAATTGTTATGTCCGTTTTCTGCTCCATTATAGGAACAATAAATGAAAATCACAGCAGAGCTGGACAACCAGGGGCATAGCTATATAGGGTACAGAGGTCGCAGTTGTTACCAGGCCCTGGACCCTAAGGGGGGCCAAAAGGTCCATTTGCCACATTAAATATACCACTATCCTATATTGCACAAGGAAGGCAGGGGCCACATTACAGATTTTGAATTGGGGCCCAGGAACCTCAAGTTATACCTCTGCGGGCAACAAAGGTGCCTGCTGGAACCCACTGACTATACAAGAGGCTGTTGGGTTTCTATCATAGGTCCTAGACAGACTGGTCCTGACACACCTACGCCCCCTAGTGAGCTTCGTTCTGGACCCCCTCCAGTTTGCCTATCAGCCGGGCATTGGGGTAGATGACGCCATCATCCACCTTCTTCATAGAGCTCTCTCTCACCTGGAGAAACCAGGGAACACTGTGAGAATAATGTTCTTTGATTTCTCCAGTGCGTTCAACACCATTCAGCCAGGGCCACTGAGGGAGAAGCTGAACTTTGGTGGAGTGGACCACCACCTGTCCAACTGGATCCTAGACTACCTGACAAACCGCCCTCAGTATGTGAGAGCCCAGGACTGTGTGTCTGACACTGTGATCTGTAGTACGGGGACACCACAAGGTACAGTTCTTACCCCATTTCTCTTCACACTGTACACTGCTGACTTCAGGCACAACTCATCCAGCTGTTACTTACAGAAGTACTCCGATGACTCTGCTATAGTAGGCCTTATCACTGATGGTGACAATAGGGAATACAGAGACTTAAACCGGGTTTTTTGTTGAATGTTGCCAGCAGAACCACCTCAGGATTAATGCTGGGAAGACCAAGGAGATGGTGGTGGACTTTAGTAAACGGAGAGGTGCTCCGACCCCGGTGGAGATCCAAGGGACATGCATTGAGATAGTCAGGACCTATAAGTATCTGAGTGTGATCCTCAATAATAAACTAGACTGGGCTGATCACCTGGAGGCGCTGCACAGAAAGGGTCACAGCAGACTCTACCTGCTCAGGAGGCTGAGGGCCTTTGGACTCCAGGGGATACTTCTTAGGGCCTTCTGCAACTCTGTGGTTACTTCAGCCATCTTTTTCGGTGTGGCCTGCTGGGGGAGCAGTATATCCACAAGGGACAGAAATAGACTTGACAGGCTGATCAGGAGGGCCAGCTCTGTCCTGGGGAGCCCCCTGGACCCAGTACAGGTGGTGGGTGACAGAAGGATACTGTCCGTGGTGACCTCCATGCGGGAGAATAAATCCCACCCCATGTATGGGACCTTGATGGCACTTGGCAGCACTGTAAGTGACCGTCTGCTTCACCCCAAGTGTGAGAAGGAGCTATCGCAGGTCCTTTCTTCCAACCGCGACCAGGCTGTATAATCTACATCAGACCAAACGAAGAGCACTCCGCACAGAGAACTAATGATTATGACTATGACGTCTTCCTTCTTTTTTCTTCTGTTCCTTAGCGGCTATGGACTCCTAGTATATCTTCTCTTCTCAGCATATGTGTGTCTATGTCTGTAATATATTACTGTGTATTATCCTGTATCTGTATTACTATACTGCTGTAAAATGCTGAAATTTCCCCACTGTGGGACTATTAAAGGATTATCTTATCTTATCATTTTATTAGAGCAGGCTCTGGCAAATAAACAAATAAAGGTCTAGAGACCACTATAAGCACTTTTTACCAAAATGTACCTGTTTCTGTACCTGCAATGCCCATAGAATAGTGTCAGTTAGTGCCCAAATAATACCTCAGCCCCTATCTAAATAATTTATTTTAGTTTTATGTTTACTTATATACCACCATCATATTCCGCAGCAATTTACAGATATTGTCAGTCACTGTCCCATATAGGGCGCACAATCTACATTCCTTGTCAGTATGTCTTTGGAGTGTGGGAGGAAACCGGAGTACCCAGAGGATACCCATGCAACCACGAGGAGAACATACAAACTCCTTGCAGATGTTGTCCTTCACAGGATTCGAACCCAGGACTCCTATATACCTATATACAGTGTTCAAATTAAACATAACACTGTCATATATTCTCCAAACAATGCTGTACTTCAGAGCCCAAATGTTATTACCATTCTGTACCCAAATAATACCATCATACAAGGCCCAAATACCATTAAACATAATAATGACGTATATTCCCCAAAAATACTGCCATTCTGTGTCCAAATAATATCACAATACAATGCCCAGATATGTATATTGAAAGATCCAAGTAGTATTAAAAATAACACTGCCATATAACACTTCACTTGAATGGGACTGAACTGCGGAAAGGGTTTGTGACTAATGGCTGTGACATGACAGTCTCAAAGAAGAGGCAGCAATGGCAGGATTCCCCCAAACAATTGATCAGAAGCAGTGACTCAAGAAACTGAAGCTGTAAAAACTGCACTCTGGGCTTAGTCCTAAAACTGCTCTTGTAGGTTAAATGTATACACGGCCCTAAGGCATTTGGGCATTATATGGTACACCATAAGGAACACCAATAAAATATATTGCACTGTCATAAAAAGTTGTGGAGACTCAACCATTAGGTTGTCCATGTCCATCCTGATCCGGACTTGGAAAGCACTATAGTCAGCAAAGAAGTGTTATCTGGGGAGGTTCTTCTATTCTGACCCCAGCACACGTGTAAATGGAACAGCGGCATCCTGCAGACATGAAAGATTACTGGGAGGTGTGAACTGGGCTTTAATACAGTGGTTTGGAGTGGGCTGTATACCTATAAATAGCAGGATCTGCAGAAGGATACTGAACAAATGCACCAATAATAGGATTCAGCTTGGTGCCACAATTCTAACTTGCACTTGATGGCAAGCTTGAGGAAGGAATTGCAATAGCTAAAGCCAAATAGGATGAGGGTACAGGCTAATACTGTAGGGAGGACAAAGGTTATGGCGCCCAAGATGAAAGGGTTATGTTCACTGTACTATGTAAACTTTTTTAGGCTAGGCTCACATATGTTGGAGACTTTTCTCTCCAGTGGCTTCAGTATAAAAACAGCAGGCATCCAACGGACCCCGTTATACTCTATGAAGTCCATGTGTTACCACTTTTAGGGTCTGGTTAGTGACATAGTTAACATACATTTTTTTGTGTGAAAGGGCAATTTTGCTGACAAGCAAACCAACTTCTTAATCCTAATACAAATGAGCTTTTTGGCGCAGCCAGGGTATATCCGACAACTGTTTGTGCCTGTGGTCTCTGTACATTGGGACAATAGGAACTGTCAATCTTTACATCAGAGGTCGGAGCAAAGCAGTGACCATAAGAGAAAATGGGTGGTCTAGCATAGGCAGCCATGCCCCAGGTACACCAAACAGCTCATTTGCATATTCATTAAAAGATTAATTTCTCAGTTGCACATTTGCACTTTGATGCATAAAAGCTACGCTCACTATATCACTTACTGTCTGTGCAATAGAATAATAGAATGGTGGTGGTAGATTCACTTTATAGGGATATACCGATTCTCCAATAGCAACATCTGCAAGGAGTTTGTGTGGGTTTCCACTGGGTACTCCATTTCCTCCCACATGCCAAAAATATACTTATAAAAACATCTGACCTTTGTGGGTGTTGGAGATGAGCGTCAGTACGTCAGCCACTATCTCCCCTACTCCACAACACTCCCTGCACCTTGAGTCCCCGTGAGAAAGGCGCATTACAAATATTTGTCATAACCATAATGAGTATGAACCTGCAAGAAAATAGAAGCGTTTCTTTTTACTTTCTAGGTTATATCAGGGCTTTGTGAAGCACGAGAACGACTTATTTTCGGTTTTGACTTACAATGATCTGTTTTGACATTCGCTTCTTCAGATCATTGCTGTTGCTATGTTTTCAACAGATTCTCTCAGGTATGAAATCTGTGCTATTGAAATTAGCCTGCCACCCAAAGACTCCAGGGGAACTGGCAGCCGAGCGGAGAGAAATCATTAGAATGTTAGAGTAGAACTTTCTGTACAATGTATAGATTGAGAGAGTAGACTATACATTTTTTAGATAAAGTCATTAGTCTTTATCGCTCTACCTTCAGACTGGACGGTATAAGGCTACATTGCTATATATTGCTATATTCGACCTACTTAAATAGATTTCTATTAAAACTGTGACGCTTTATGAAAAAATAATTTATAAGAAAACTCAATGTATAATGGATTTAGCAGAACTATAAGCAGCAGTGTACATAGAGGAGAGAGGACCTTGGATTTCATCCGCCCAATCCTTTAGTTCTTAGCAGGGTCTGGCAGGGGTAAGCCAAGCATGCATGTGTATGGGAAATAGGATGAGCTAGTTGTCTGCCAAACTATATGGTGTAGACCCTTGGCAGCACATGTCTGGCCTATACATGCCCACCTTATAATGACCTACCCAAGGACAGGGAGGTTGAATCCCTGTTTTCTATGCATCTAAAGTTTGTCTGACGTTCACTTTTGCAGGTCTGGATATTAGAACTGGATGAAAGATGAGAGAACTGGTTCATGATCCACTGGGTTCATTGAGAATTTTTTCAAAAATTTGCGTTCACATTTTTGAGTTCACCAACCCCAGGACCGCTACCATCTTCAGGGGGATGGAAGATGCCCATAAGACAGGAATCACAACGGAGCCAAGGAGAGGTGACTATGACCATGTTATGTTTCCTCCTCTCCCCTGGACCTCCTATTATACTCTCTGGTACAAATAGACCCCAAAGTATTATATTAGTGGTTCCAGTTTGGACCAAATAGGTTTAGTCTGAAACCAAACTGCCAGGAGAATCTCGTGACGTTCAACCAACACTAGTTATCATCAGAACATTTACTGATGCTAGGTTCACATTACGGAGACCCCATGTTCGTGGACCCCATAGACTATAATGAGGCCTCCTTGGAGGACTTTTTTCCACTGATTTTAAGGCAGATTCTGCGGTGGAGCCTTCTACGAAGACGCCAACGCAAGCGTGGATCCAGCCTGAAGTAGTATTTGTTTGACACAAAAGTGGTTGACAGCTATTGCTCAGTCATATCAGGAGATAACAATAGTGGCTCACACTTCTCACAGGGGCTAACACTCATCCCTAACAGGTCCCACTTCTCCAGCACATGTGTATGTACAGGTTTTGCACCCAAGGGGCGCTGTTTTCATCAATCCTTCATCTATTTCAGTATATGGAAGTATCCACTTCTCAGAAATTGCTATAGAAAAAAATCTTCCTTTTTATCATGAAAGGATGGTGCTCTCTTTATCAGGACCACTACCCAATTCTGTGATCCCCTTGGTCTGGTATAGGCAATTGTCTACCTACATACAGGGCTGTTATGACCATAAGGTGAGCAGTGCACCTGCACCAAGCCCTATAGTAGCAGTGCCCCCGGACAGCGGGATGGTCCTACATTCAGAGTGCCGCCATGTCATGACTCCAAACCATCTGCATCCTCCAGGGACAGATGAGTTGTATACAGTGAGTGCCGTCCGCTGCCATTACAGGGGCCCACTTATGAAACTTTTGCTCTGTTAAACGTCCCTTCCCTGCAATAATCTGATCTGCTATTTTATAGAAATGCACCAATGTTTTTGTCTGCGTCTTCACTGCAGCTCTTGTGGTTTACAGAATATTTTACTTATACGAGAGAAATTAAAAATCAGCAAAAATTGCAGCGAGACAGAAAGTACAGTCTCCTGAACGCACGAGGATGGGAATGACGGTAGTATTGGCATTACTGTGCATTAAAATGCGGCCTCGCATGTGGTTTATGACAGTAAAATACAAATGAGCATGAAACAAACAGGCAGTCAATAGAAAATAGGCTTATGATTTAGTGTGATGGAGAGCCTGGCGTGTATCTCCATGTAATTGTATTTTTATAGTGTATGCGGGGGTTCATAATTAAAATATGGGCCATAAATAAGTGTGGTAATAATGAGAGCATACTGTGAGATGTAATTCCGTATACCAACTGATTGACAAAAGCAGTAGGATACAAAATAAGTACAATTCATACTGACTCCGCAAACACGGCATATACAGCGCGGCTTATAACCAGCCATGAGGAAGTGCGGATATGGAAGAATCAAATCCAGATTCCAAATCCTGTACATTACTATGGGAATCTCCATGTGTCATACTTTATAGCATATATACAGAGGCTGAAGTTGGGCCTACTGTTTGACTACCTCATTATTGGGGCCTGGCAAGTGGAAGGATTGGAGGAGAGCCTATAAGGACACAAAATGGCATTCCGGGGCAACTTCATTAGGTCCTCACCCATGATAGTCCTGTCTAACTGTTCTGTGCTCCATACATCTTATGAGCGCCATGATGCCACTCACGGAAAAAAGAATCGACATGCCCTTTCTTGAGGCGGACTCTGCGGCTGATTCAGTCCCGGCGTCTGCCTCACAGCAGCACCCTCTGGAGTACACCCATTCATTTGAGCCTACTCCGGAGGGGGAAGCCGCGACAGTCATGGCAGATGCATTTTGGCCCGAGGATGACATGGCTTCCCGCGTCACTCTCGGTGCCAAAATCCACCTATCCGCTCCCCGTATGAACGGGACCTCACACTGTTACTTTAATTGAGTTTGTTGCCGAGTAATTACTCCTTGTTCACCTTGGAACATTCTGGAAAGAGGGCGGCACATTCTTTCCAACCAAATGGGTAGAACCCAGTTGAGCCTATTGGTTGTGCCATAGTCAGTATCCGCTTCAGGTGTTCCGATGCCTTTGGGTGTTTTATCCAAAGCTCCATTGTGGGTTGAAATTGTGGGTATTCAAGATATGATATCATCATGTATTATTATTGTGTTGTGACATTATTGTGTGCTTAATGCCTGAACTGTGCTATCACTGCCTACTATATTATGTCATCACAATGTAGTAAAGGCCTGTACTGTGACATCACTGGGTATATTATCCCTGTACTGTGACATCACTGTGTGTATTATCTCTGTACTGTGACATCACTGTGTGTATTATCTCTGTACTGTGACATCACTGTGTGTATTATCTCTGTACTGTGACATCACCTTGTCCGCTATCCCTGTACTGTGACATCACTGTGTGTATTATCCCTGTACTGTGACATCACTGTGTATATTATCCCTGTACTGTGACATCACTGTGTGTATTATCCCTGTACTGTGACATCACTGTGTGTATTATCTCTGTACTGTGACATCACTGTGTGTATTATCCCTGTACTGTGACATCACTGTGTGTATTATCCCTGTACTGTGACATCACTGTGTGTATTATCCCTGTACTGTGACATCACTGTGTATTATCTCTGTACTGTGACATCACTGTGTATTATCCCTGTACTGTGACATCACTGTGTGTATTATCCCTGTACTGTGACGTCACTGTGTGTATTACAGTCCTATGAAAAAGTTTGGGCACCCCTATTAATCTTAATCATTTTTTGTTCTAAATATTTTGGTGTTTGCAACAGCCATTTCAGTTTGATATATCTAATAACTGATGGACACAGTAATATTTCAGGATTGAAATGAGGTTTATTGTACTAACAGAAAATGTGCAATATGCATTAAACCAAAATTTGACCGGTGCTAAAGTATGGGCACCCTTATCATTTTATTGATTTGAATTCCCCTAACTACTTTTTACTGACTTACTGAAGCACAAAATTGGTTTTGTAACCTCAGTGAGCTTTGAACTTCATAGCCAGATGTATCCAATCATAAGAAAAGGTATTTAAGGTGGCCAATTGCAAGTTGATCTCCTATTTGAATCTCCTCTGAAGAGTGGCATCATGGGCTACTCAAAACAACTCTCAAATGATATGAAAACAAAGATTGTTCAACATAGTTGTTCAGGGGAAGGATACAAAACGTTGTCTCAGAGATTTAACCTGTCAGTTTCCACTGTGAGGAACATAGTAAGGAAATGGAAGACCACAGGGACAGTTCTTGTTAAGCCCAGAAGTGGCAGGCCAAGAAAAATATCAGAAAGGCAGAGAAGAAGAATGGTGAGAACAGTCAAGGACAATCCACAGACCACCTCCAAAGAGCTGCAGCATCATCTTGCTGCAGATGGTGTCACTGTGCATCGGTCAACTATACAGCGCACTTTGCACAAATAGAAGCTGTATGGGAGAGTGATGAGAAAAAAGCCGTTTCTGCACGTACGCCACAAATAGAGTTGCCTGAGGTATGAAAAAGCACATTTGGACAAGGCAGCTTCATTTTGGAAACAAAAATTGAGTTGTTTGGTTATAAAAAAAAAGGCGTTATGCATGGCGTCCAAAAAGAAACAGCATTCCAAGAAAAACACATGCTACCCACTGTAAAATTTGGTGGAGGTTCCATCATGCTTTGGGGCTGTGTGGCCAATGCCGGCATCGGGAATCTTGTTAAAGTTGAGAGTTGCATGGATTCCACTCAGTATCAGCAGATTCTTGAGAATAATGTTCAAGAATCAGTGACGAAGTTGAAGTTACGCCGGGGATGGATATTTCAGCAAGACAATGATCCAAAACACCGCTCCAAATCCTCAGGCATTCATGCAGAGGAACAATTACAATGTTCTGGAATGGCCATCCCAGTCCCCAGACCTGAATATCATTGAACATCTGTGGGATGATTTGAAGCGGGCTGTCCATGCTCGGCGACCATCTAACTTAACTGAACTTGAATTGTTTGTCCAAAATACCTTTATCCAGGATCCAGGAACTGATTAAAAGCTACAGGAAGCGACTAGAGGCTGTTATCTTTGCAAAAGGAGGATCTACTAAATATTAATGTCACTTTTCTGTTGAGGTGCCCATACTTTTGCACCGGTCAAATTTTGGTTTAATGCATATTGCACATTTTCTGTTAGTACAATAAACCTCATTTCAATCCTGAAATATTACTGTGTCCATCAGTTATTAGATATATCAAACTGAAATGGCTGCTGCAAACACCAAAATATTTAGAACTAAAAATGATTAAGATTAATAGGGGTGCCCAAACTTTTTCATAGGACTGTATCTCTATACTGTGACATCACTGTGTGTATTATCCCTGTATTGTGACATCACTGTGTGTATTATCATTGTACTGTGACATCACTGTGTGTATTATCTCTGTACTGTGACATCACTGTGTGTATTACCCCTGTACTGTGACATCACTATGTGTATTATCCCTGTACTGTGACATCACTGTGTGTATTATCCCTGTACTGTGACATCACTGTGTGTATTATCTCTGTACTGTGACATCACTGTGTATATTATCTCTGTACTGTGACATCACTGTGTGTATTATCCCTGTACTGTGACATCACTATGTGTATTATCCCTGTACTGTGACATCACTGTGTGTATTATCCCTGTACTGTGACATCACTGTGTGTATTATCTCTGTACTGTGACATCACTATGTGCATTATCCCTGTACTGTGACATCACTGTGTGTATTATCCCTGTACTGTGACATCACTGTGTGTATTATCTCTGTACTGTGACATCACTGCATATATTATCTCTGTACTGTGACATCACTGTGTGTATTATCCCTGTACTGTGACATCACTGTGTGTATTATGCCTGTACTGTGACATCACTGTGTGTATTATCCCTGTACTGTGACATCACTGTGTGTATTATCTCTGTACTGTGACATCACTGTATATATTATCTCTGTACTGTGACATCACTGTGTGTATTATGCCTCTACTGTGACATCACTGTGTGTATTATCCCTGTACTGTGACATCACTGTGTGTATTATCCCTGTACTGTGACATCACTGTGTGTATTATGCTGTACTGTGACATCACTGTGTGTATTATCCCTGTACTGTGATATCACTGTGTGTATTATCTCTGTACTGTGACATCACTGTGTGTAATATCCCTATACTATGATTTCACTGTTGCACAATCCATGTATTGTGACATCACTATATATAAGATTAAAATATTGTTATTTCATCGATTCAGTCAATTATCCCTACACTGCGACATCACTGCATACATTATCCCTATACTGAAACATTGCTGTGAATTAGCATTATTATAGTAGTGTAACATCACTGTGTATGCTATCCTTTACTGTGACATCACTGCATTTTTATATAAATGTGACATCACTGCCTATATTATCCCTGTACAGTGACATCACTGTGTGCCTGATTTTTACATTGTAACTTTGATGACGTATTCATCCATGGCTTATGTCATTACTGTGTATGTGCTTTTGGAAAGTTCTTACAATTGGCATTTCTAAGTGTATGTATTCACACACTGGTGGGACTATCAAAGGATTATCTTATCTTATCTTAATCAATGCCCTTTTGTGTCTTGTTTTATCAAAACCATTTGCTAAGATTAACAACCAGTTTGGTGAATACATAGGAGCTAAGGAGAACCTACCACTATGTAACTGGGGACTGTTACAGAAGATGGCAGCCAGTGGTTGCCCTTCATCGGAACTCTGCCACCCAAGATTTCTTTGAGGAAGATGGCCACCGATAAGCATAGATAAAATCACAGATAAAATGTTCTCATTTTTTATTCTTCAATGGTGGATGTGATGGAAGCAATACTCAAGAGACACATCCAATGTGCTGTCTGAAGGGGGCAAAATGCCCTGCCTCTGCCTGAGGACGTTTTAATCATACAGGATGACACTTTTTACAATGATTCGTGCCTCATATGGTGACAGATTCATCACAACAATTTATCTGTGTCCGCTCCTCACAAAGTAAAAATGTCTTCTAATCCAGATCATTGTAGTGTAATACCACAGGTATAAGCAGAAGCAAAGCACAGATCATTGTGACCTAGAGAAGGTGCTCCTAAGGTATCATGTGAAGCACATTCATTACACCTGGTTTCTTCATGTTAATGGGTTCCGAAAAGTGAAAGTGACTGCTGAACAATAGGATTTAGTGTTGGGTTTAATCTTTGATCAAGCGCCATGACAGAAAACATAGTGGAGTTGTCAGTAATTCTATTATGGTTATTTAGCTCCATCTTTAAAGGTAAATGAAATCACGAATGGTATTAGACTGCGCCAAGAGTCTCGAAACAGCGAGGAAAGGAGGTAAATCCATTATGGAACCTATTCTAATATAATGTCACGTGTTTAACGGGTCCCTCCACTTTCATTAACACTGTATTAATAAGCAGGACTTATCCTATGCCACCTAATTCTAGTAATCCAGGAAATATCTATATACCGTGTCTGGAATGTCTCGCACACGGCAGAGGGGCTTCCTGCCATGCCACTTTTTGTGGTCCACAGACTGGCTTAAAGGGGTATTCCCTTGACGCTTGTTCACTAACCTGCAGGCTGTTGTGCTCTCTTCACTTCCTGCTTTTCTTGGCACATTGGTGGGCGGGGTTTCACTTGCACGGGATTGGTTGTAAATTAATTACCGCAGTATGAAGCTGATGTAGCAGAGCTGGATTTGAGTCAGTTTGCATTACATACAGAGGTAACGGACTCCCTATCTCAGCCCTTATCAGCCAAATTAAATTAAACGGCTGATAAGAGCTCAGAAATCCCGGAGCTCTCACCTCCCCTATCTGAGAAGCTCAGCTACTTATCAGACACAAACAGCTCAGAGCTGCTCCCAGCCCCTCCCGTCCCCTCTGAGAGCAGGCAGCTACATCACTTGACAAATGAGCAGATAATCCCAAGGGCCATAGAAAGTGTAAACAATGAAGTGAATAAATTAAGATAGCGGCCAAACAAAGCAGTTTTGATAAAGCAATGCATTTAGGAAAAGTCTTAAATCCACATAAACTAGCAGTATAGATAGGATCCTTGTGATGGGACAACACCTTTAATGCACATGACTGAGTGTGCCAAGTTTTCAGCAGAATGCAGTTGGATGACACTCGAAGTGATATCCAAGTGTAATCCGTTATGCATTCACGTCTATAGGGCTTCTGAATCCATTCCATTTCCGATAACACGATGCAGAATCGGCCCTGCCCTACAATGATCCGTGTTATTGGAATGGATATGGAAGCCTCATGGACGTGAATGCATCCCAGAATGCACCTGGCGGACACTCAAAGTGTCATCTGATTACATTCCACTGCCCCATATCGGAAGTACACCAGGTCATCTACTTTAGGTCTTAGGTCTGTAACCTAATCGGGAGCATACTAAGGCAGTGAACATTCAGGACAATGTCATCACTGGACTATCCCATCTGTGCAAGGCCACAGACAGCAGAAACAGAAAGAGGACTCATTACGGGAATACGTTTACGTCCGTTTTAAGGGGTTTTATTGTTTTTTTCTTTTTTAATTGGTGCAAAGGGGGCATTCATTTTTTGGGGAGTGCACAAACGTCAAAATTGCTATATGGGGGACATAAAGGAGGAACATTATGACTATATGGAAGGACTATATACATGTGAGGCACTTAGGTTACATTCACAAGACCGTGTCCATTTATTTGCCATGAAAAACTGAGGAATTGGTCAATTTTTAATGGCCGTTTTGCATCCACTTTGCATTTGTGTCTGTCTTGGATGGTTTATTGTGAGGGCGGGTTCACACCTGTGTCCGGTCTCCGCGTTGCAGGTTTCTGTTTTCTGCCCGAGAAACTGGACAGGAGACTGAAACCTGCAGTCACTTTTCAAACCCATTCATTCAAATGGGTTTGCAAAGTGTCCACCCGTAGTCGTCTTCTGGCTCTCCATGGCGAAACCAATTTTTTTAACCGGACACAAAGTCGGACATGCAGGACTTTGTGTCCGGTTAAAAAAAAACTGATTTCGCCACGGAGACCAGAAGACCCTCACGGGCGGATACTGACTGACGCGTTTCCGTCTCCTGTCCAGGTTCTCTGGCAGAAGACGGAAACCCACAAAGCTGAGACCGGGCGCAGGTGTGAACCCGCCCTGATCCTTTTTGCATCCGTTTTTAACAGGATGTTAAGTGGGAGAAGTCTTCATAGTGGTCCGGGCCAGATGGAGAAAAATAGGAAAAACATATCTGCAGTCAGAATATATGTCACGTGTGAGTTATTGGATTTACCTGTATTACGGTACAGTTACCTATATAGTCCTATATGTCTGGTATTTGATTGGCGCTGTTGAAGCTAATATGGGTGCTGCTTTATGAAGATATGGATGGCAGTACTATATGAAAATCCACGTGTCTGGTACATTCATATTATCTTCAAAATTATAAGTATTTCTGCCTAAAAACCAAATATTTAGCATTTAATAAACGCTCTTGAGTTCTCTGTCCTCAAGTTTTAAAAAAATTCTTGCTGAGGTATACATTTTTGGCGTATATACTCCATTGTTAGCTGCGGAGAAATACTACCTAATAAACGTTAATCTAATAGTCTGCAAAGTGTTATAATCCGATGACCCCAGGTACAGGGCTAGCATATGTCTACTATGTTTTATAATTTTCTAAAATAATCTGATATATTATTCACCCTACACATCACTATATTTGCTCTAAACCAGTGGATTGAAAAAATTAGGGTTAAAATTCTGTACCTGGACTGTAATATCTCAGCCGTGTTGCAGCCACCATCCTCTATATAGTAAATGTTAGAACAATGAAAATATCAACAAATTGACGCGCCTGAAAGATTGTAACAGCTTCTTGTATGGTTGGCTTGCGCCATTTCATGGGATGAGGTCATGTGAGCCCAGGAAACGTTGTTGGCACCAATGAATCATACATCTGAATTATCAACTCCGTTGATAGTATAGATCATGATGATTTATGATGGATGATCGGACGCTGACATATTTACTTGCTGCGAGAGGCTTAACATTACACTTGAAATGTTCAGATTTAGAAATATTATATTTGAGTGCCGTGTTAATACAGGATGAATGGAGTTTTTAGAATATTACAGTATATAACATTTTTGGAGCCAACCAAATATATTGTAATAAAATAAACCTTGTATTTTCTATGGATCCTGAGCTCAAATCTGCATGGAATACAATGTTGCTTTGTATATTAAAGGGTAAGGGTAACTTGCTGATCAGTGGGTGTCCCACCGCTAAACCCCCACCACTTTTGAGAATTGGGATATTTTGCAATCCAGTTTTGGCTGCTTAAACAACACGTGCCATGCCATTCATTTGAATATGGACTGCTGGAAATAACGGAGCAAGAACTCGGCTATCCTTGGTGGTAACTTGCTGTAACTGGAATACTATTAAAGGCTAACTGGCTGGTTGGTGTGTGTCCCACTACTAGGACCCTCACCACTTTTGAGAATTGGGATGTTTTACAGTCCAATTTAGAATGCAGCGACTGCTCGCACAGCACGTGCCTCTCCATTCATTTGAATATGGACTGCCGGAAGTAGCTGAGTAAGAACTCAGCTATCCTTGGCGGTAACTTGCTGTAACAGGAATACTATTAAAGGTTAAGGGGGTAACTAGTTGGTCAGTGTGTGTCCCACCACTAGGACCCTCACCACTTTTGAGAATTGGGATGTTTTGCAGTCCAGTTTTGAATGCAGCGGCTGTTTGCAGAACATGTGTCACTCTATTCATTTGAATATGAACTGCCGGAAATTTCGGAGCAAGAACTCGCCTATCCTTGGTGGTAATTTGCTGTAACTGGAATACTATTAAAGAGTAAGGTGGTAACTTGCTGGTCGGTGTATTTCCCACCACTAGGACCCTCAACACTCTTGAGAATTGGGATGCTTTGCAATCCAGTTTTGAATGCAATGGTTGCTTAAACAACACGTGCCTCTCCATTCATTTGAATATGGACTGCTGGAAATAGTGGAGCAAGAACTTGTCTATCCTTGGTGGTAATTTGCTGTAACTGGAATACTATTAAAGGCTAAGGAGGTAACTTGCTGGTCGGTGTATTTCCCACCACTCTTGAGAATTGGGATGTTTTACAGTCCAGTTTTGAATGCAGTGACTGCTCACATAGCACGTGCCTCTCCATTCATTTGAATATGAACTGCCGGAAATAGTGGAGCAAGCACTCAGCTATCCTTGGTGATAACTCACTGTAACTGGAATACCCCTTTAAATCTCCCTGATACCTACACCTATATGGCCACTACCTAATGGCTCATTTCATTTGGCTTGTTCTGCCCAGCTCTTTCCGCTGGCCTGACAAGTGACTAACTATAATAACATTTGATTTGTTTAGTTTCTGATTCTCAGAAGTCCAAATGTAAAATTACACTAATGTCAGGGCTTTAAGAAAATGATATAAAGCGGCAGCGGCGTGGCTCGTATCGTAAACTGACAGACTCCGAGAGATTATTGCACGGACAATACCCAGCATATGTCAAATGATTTGCAAATAATTTATGTCACCTTATCTTCTATTATTGTTTTTGCAGAGGACATAAACTGTGTCACTAATATTAAATTGTGTCTGCGGGAAAATGCCGAGCTCAGCTCTTCCCCCTTGCTGAAGATGTTGAGCCACCTGCAGAGACTCACATGCATATGGCCCATCATTTGTCGGACAACTTACACAATGTGAAGGTTTTTACTTGAAATGCCAACCTATGTGGCAGATGATATATGTGTTTCCTCAGTCCTGTGATTACCAGCACAGAGCTGTCTTGCAGTGATCCTCACCTCATCAGTTCCACAAGCTGCACTCTGAGGTGTGTGAAGCATTTGCTGCAAGATGCCTTCTGACATGCTGCAAGAAAATAGCATCCCAGTGTGAATATTTGACTGTAGCTACCGAAAAGATTAGGGTCATGATCCAACCGGCAGGAATTAGTATGGGTAATGATTTCATGATGGGAAAGGAATATTTGAAAAAACAAAACGTATTTAAGAGAGGTGGGCCGGGTGCAGAATTGGAAATATCGACCCTTGGTTCACCATTATATGGGAAGTCTCATAAATTACTAATGGGGGGAGCAGCGGGATTTCTTCACCTGTTCCCAAAGCGGCGATGATATGAAGTGAATTTGCTTTCCCTTGCAACATACTATTTGTATAGATTTTTGGGGTCACCAGAAATGTATCAGTGTTACACTATGAATTGCTGGAAGATCCTCAGTAGGATGAACAAGCAACTAGATCATGACAGTCATAGTGAAGCTTTCCTTCACCCAGGGCACAATATGGAGTTTGCAGCCCTGGCCATGTGTCCAATGTCCCTGGACTGGAGAGGGTTGTTAGTATTCCTTGTAGTTACCGTCGTTGCAAGGTTTACCTTTACCTGGGGCAAAGATCAGGCTTCTTGCCCTAGACTTGTACAGTGAAGGAAATAAGTATTTGATCCCTTGCTGATTTTGGAAGTTTGCCCCGTGACAAAGACATGGACAGTCTATAATTTTAAGGGTAGGTTAATTTTAACAATGAGAGATAGAATATCAAAAATAAAATCCAGAAAATCACATTGTATAAATTTTATAATTGTATTTGCATTTTGCATAGAGAAATAAGTATTTGATCCCTCTGGCAAACAAGACAATACTTTGTGGTAAAACCCTTGTTGTCGCGCACAGCAGTCAGAGGTTTTGTGTAGCTGATGATGAGGTTTGCGCACATGTCAGGAGGAATTGTGATCCACTCCTCTTTGCAGATCATCTCTAAATCATTTAGCTCTCTCTATAAGTTTTCTATGGGATTAAGGTCTGGAGACTGGCTAGGCTACTCCATGGCCTTAATGTGCTTCTTTTTGAGCCACTCCTTTGTTGCCTTGGCTGTATGTTTTGGGTCATTGTCCTGCTGGAAGACCCAGCCACGACTCATTTTTAATGTCCTGGCGGTGCGAAGACATTGTCACTCAGGATTTTACAGTACATGGCGCCATCCATTCTCCCACTGATGCAGTGAAGTCGTCCTGTGCCCTTAGCAGCAAATCCCCCCAAACATAATATTTCCACGTCCATGCTTGACAGTGGGGATGGTGTTCTTTGGGTCATAGGCAGCATTTCTCTTCCTCCAAACACGGCGAGTTGAGTTAATGCCAAAGAGCTCAATTTTTGTCTGAATTTTTGGCTCAATTTGATTGGGAGAAGCTGCTGCGGTCAGGTGAGACAAAAATTGAGCAAATTCTCCACATCAGTAATGAGCCGTGTACCTGTGTGTCCATTACATGACCATGGACTGATTTTTATCCACTAGCAGTAAGCAGAGATCTAGGAAACTGAGGAATTGGTACACAACGTATAATTTCAAATTGTAGAACTTTTCATTATGGGCGACTTCAATGCAGTGGTGGACACGAGTACAGATAGATTTCATAGTGGGGGAGGAGACACCTGGGGAAACCTTGACTTAATTTGGGAGATTATTGGATGAGGTGGAGCTGTGGGACATATGGAGGGGAATGAATCCCAATGTTCTTCAGTATTGGTGAGTCTTCCACTTTTAGGACTTTATCATGAATTGGGCTCAGAATTACACAGCTAGAATATTGCTGGTTATTTGGTATTTTTCACCCTAAAAACTTGCTGAGTGCTCGGTTCACACTACTGTTAAATTAATGTCCATTGCTCTCATCTGTCATAGGTAGAATATAGACGGAGCCCCATGTCGGGTGCCCGTCTGCATTCTCTCTCATTTTTAAAAACATGATGGCATATTTTTTATGTTTTTCTGATGGGAGAAAAAATCATGACTTGATGACCAAAGTAACCAAACATGAGATAAGACTGTTTCCATTGTGTGTTTTTTTTTTTACATTAGAGTCAATGGGAAAAGGAAACAGACAGAGGGGTCTCCATCTGCATTTGTTGCCCTCCTACCATGACAGTCCATTACTCTCATCCTACGCCATATGAGAACAACAGAGATTCACAACAGTAGTGTGAACGCCCCCTTATTTGGTTAGACCTACACAGAATAGGTCTATCCAACTGCAACCAATGTAAAATAAATAAATAAATAAATAAATAAAATAACGTTTGAAACCCCCCCTTTCTTCTTGATCCGTCGTTGTATGCAAGTCACCCACATGTACATAGGACTGCCACGTGATCTAGAATTCTGATGGACTGAGGCTTTGCTCAGCAACATCTGCAAGGATTTTGTATGTTCTCCCAGTGTTTGTGTGGGTTTCCTCCAGGTACTCCAGTCTCCTCACTCCAAAGCATTCTGAAAGAGAATTTAGATTGTACGACAAGGACAAGGTCTATAAAGTTTTCTTGTGGCCTGTGGGCATGCTCAGTTGGCTCTGCCCAAGGCCTAGAAGTTTGACCCCTAGCGCCAGAAGAAGACGCGTGAAGAGGCCGTTCCTGAAGAAGATGGAGGCGGCGCTGGAGAGAGTTCTCTGGCAGCATTGGGGACCACCCCCAGTACTGCGAAAGAACTCATTTGCATACCGCCGAAAATTGTGATTTCAACTGAATGGCAGCACGGAGGAGACATCTAAAGGTAGGAGAAGAATAGCCTTTCTTAAGGCTATTCTTATGTGTGATTGACAAAAAAAAATTTTATTTTAATGGTAGAATCCCTTTAAGAAAAAAAATTATTCCTTTCCAGAAGAATAAGACTCCATAGGAACCCCTTCTTTATGCTTTTTAGACGAAGCAAATAAAATATAGCAAGTGACCCGCTGACAGATCCGCTTTACCATAAAGTTAATACCCAACGTCAGCGCAACATAACAATGTGAGGGAAAGTACATTCAATCCCAAACAAAAATGATTTTGTGCTTATCCCGATTTTAGGTCAAAAAAGTGAAATCCAGTCATTCATCACCAAAATGATCCCTTGTAATGCTTCCATGTTTAGCTTAATGTGGCACCTCTGGCCAGCTGCCCTACTAGCACCAAAAATATTATTCCTCACCCAGCAGGTGATAAATAATAACTTCAGTCATGATTAATACCGCAGATTTCTCAACCTGACTAATGCAGAAAACTTAGAAACCTGCAGAACAAGTGTGTGATAATTGTGAGAGCCGTGGGAGCCCCGCGCTGCTTTTAAGGAAAGAAATCCACAGGAAACGAAGCGTTTATCAGTCGTCCAGCTGATCCTAAGAGGCCTCATTAAGCGCATCTCGGATACCCATTTGTACGGTGGAGGTGATCTCCTCTCCACAAGACTGAGTTTTAACTGTCTGCAAGAACACTTTGTCCTTTTCAAGAGTAGCAGCAAACTGGCGCTTGATAAACTTCTCGGCTGGAATATTTTAATGGTTCTGCGTGTTAAAAATTTAAAGGCACAGGCCCCTAAATGCCATAGTCGACTTATTTCTCCTCCAAGTGGCCGGCCACACTCATTTTTGCTTTCAGCATGTTATAAAGAAGGAGAGGTTGAGCAGATTTATGTAATGTTTTAGTATAATTTGTCATTAATTAACTTAAATCTCTGGCCTTTTGGGCTTAGGAGTCCAGTGGGCGGTCCTAATCAATGATCGACAATGATCTCTGTCTGCCTACTCAAACACAGATATTCATTGTAAGAGGACCTGTCGCCACCTCCATCATCTTGTATCTTTCAATAGATTCTGTTCCACTGATTCTGCCATCGTTGGAATTTTTTCTCTAATGTTTATCATTCCGAAGCTATAATTTCTGTTAGTTTCTCTGCTGTCAGGTAGGTGGTCCCCATCTGTCTGGTGGTGGTTGATGGTGATGTCCTGAGAGTTACCCCTGGTTCACATCTGCGTTTGGGGGTCTCCATGCAGACTTCCCGAATGGATTACCAAACGGACTACCGAACACATTTGCAAGCACTGTGCAGTGAATGCACAAGGATCCCCATAGATTATAATGGGGTCCATGTGCTTGCCGTGAGATTTCTGCACGAGTCATGCAGATAGAAAAATAGATTGGTTAGTACTTTCCTATCCACATGTTCCCTGCGGAGATCTCGCGGCAAGCACACGGACCCCATTATAGTCTATGGGGTCCGTGTGCTTTCACTGCACACCGCTTGCAAACGTGTTCAGATTACCGACGCAGATGTGAACAAGGCCTTAAATTAGGCACCTTCACACAGCATTGTTTAGTCCATCAACGAATCAGAACAATGGACTGATAAGCTGATAGAATGAAGGTAGAGCACATTCTGTCTGATTCGGTCATCTGTAATGTTAAAAAAAAAAAAAAAACTAGAGTCCTGTTTATTTTTTGAACAAGCCAATGATGGCAGAGGCAGACAGTCCTAATCCATTCCCTGGTTGCTATGAGAAGCCTTGGCCTCTTAATAATTCAGGCGCAGCACAGGAGTTCCCGAACAGCAGAAATTACCTCTATGCTAAACGGGGACTAACCTAAATTTCAAGGTATAACTTTCGACCCAAGCCGTCCACATCTCAGTCCCTTTGGTCTCTGGTCCAGTTTCATAAGACGTGGTTCATCTTTGGCTCTTCAGAATCCAGAGTGTAATAAGCAGAAACCCAGGGGAGGTGAGTAGACATAACACACTTACTTTACCTTTACTTAGCTCTCCTGAGCTCTATTATGGGATCCAGTGATCTCTTGGAGCCATCTTTGTTCCATCAGAATGACGTCAGCGGCCCCAGAGGAGGCCTGTGATTGGACCTCAGAGGTTATGTGAGATGTGCCAATGTCATGACCCTACAATATAAATAGCGCAATGGAAATTATATACAAAAATAAAAATCACCAAAAATTCTTGATTATAAAAATAGGTCATTTTCTGGTGACATATCTCCCTGAAATGAACGCATACCAATGAACTAACTACATAGTGACAGCAGGCAGTGAGGCCATGGCCTAGGCGGGGTGGGGATACCTTAGGCCATGTTGATCTAGCACACACTAGGAGCAGATAACATTTTGAGCGGATTTTCAGTGTTTGGTTAATTTGTTGATCTAACACCTTATTAGACTGTTCATAAATTGACAAATGATAAGTCAATGATGTTTGCTGATAAGGTAATCACATCCTAGGTCAAAAGGTAAGCTACTTGTGATCTGTGTGACATGGCCGGGTCTCAGCAACCGACCTTTGCGTACTTCTAGACACGAGGAATGTAAGTCAATATCCACAGGGCGATACCCTAGCAAAGAATGGAGTACTGTAATACATTATATAATGCCATGTGTGTGATGGGGGAGTTTTACATTGAGATATCTTCATTACTGAACTCATGTGCGCAAACCTAATCCAACCAATAACACCAAAGGTTGGCTATGATGGGACAGGATCCTAATAGAAGGACCAAGGTCCAATTTTGGAAGGCACCACAGTCATGGGCCGTGCTGGAGACTTGGCCGGATTAGCGCTGCACCTCCATCTTTGGAATGCTAATCTGAGACGGGACTAATCACCTTGTAAATGCTTGTTAAGCCCTGAAAACAGGAGTTCTAGCAAGTCTTGCTGCCCCATGTAAGTAACACTATAATCCCTGGTGTGTGATGTAAATGACGTCGCCTTTGTTCTTCTCCTGTCAGGATCTGAAGCCACTATATGCTACATCTGTACAGGTCTTGGTCAGGGGCTTTGAGTAAGATCAAAAAGAAGGAAGTGTAGTCTTTTATGCATTTGCTTTAGATTTATTATAATGCAGATACAGTAGAGTTCTACGGATACAAAGGATGATCTATTGTATGGACTGTATATAGCAAATTCTTTTTAAGGAATATGACAATTCTCATCGCAAGTTTTCCAAAGATGTACAATATGGCCTTGCTAGGGCAGTGAGGGGCCTTTGGGTAATCTTAAGGAGGAGCTGGAAGAACTGTCCCGGTCGTGATCTTCAAAGTAGTTCTGTTCGATCCTTCGGCAGAAGGCAATGAGGTTGCTGTAGTTCTTCACTTTTTCGCGGAGTTCATCATTAGTCAGCTGAGTGGTGAGGATTGTGAACAGATGTCCGAATACCAGAGCATCCAGCTCAGTGGGTCTACAAGAGTTGGACAAGAAACAGATCAGTGCGGTGCTCAAGTCAAAACCATCTGTGATTTCTCCTAAGGAGGGCAAAACATGGAAAATAAATTCTGCAAATTTTTGCTTCCAGATTAACTCCTTTGATGACGCGGGGGGAACATCGCAATTGCCCAAACAAGGTGCTAAAATGGAGATCGTACAGTATATTCGCCACTTCTCAGTCCACCAAGACCTAATACTATGATGTAATATTATAAACTGTGTATATTACAATTACAATAATTACACTAAAATTACAATAAAAAAGAGACTTACCGCGTATAAATCAGGGGTCCTTTTTAAAGGGATCCTATCATTAAAAGTCATTTTTTTGTCCCTAACACGTAGGAATAGCCTCTTCTTCAGGAACGGCTTCTCCCTGTGTCTTCAAACTTCTAGGCCTCGGGCAAAGCCAACTGCGCATGCCCACTAGTCAATAGAAAATAGCCGCTTACACAGTATTGTAAGCGGCCATTTTCTTGTGGCCGGCAGGCATGCGCAGTTGGCTGCCCAAGGTCTAGAAGTTTGAAGCCACCGCCAGAAGAAGACGCGAAGACGACTCGTTCCAGAAGAAGATGGAGGCAGCATTGGGGACGCCCCTGGTGCTGTTTGAGCGCTGGGGGCCGCCCCCAGTGCTGCGAGAGAACTCATTTGCATACCGATGAAAACCGGATTATATACTGAACGGCGGCCCGGAGAAGACATCTATTAGGCTATTCCTACGTGTTAGGGACACAAAATTGACTTTTAATGATAGGATCCCTTTAAGCAACATACGTGTTATCTAGATCACTTTACCATGTTATTTTACCTCTGATTTACCTGTATGCATTTTTATGTTAGTGCCCCAATGATCTATTTTATCAATTATTATGACAACTTATCTCTAAAATTATGTATGAGATGTTGTCACAGCTCCGCCCTCCAGATAACATAGTTTGGCTTTGTACATGTTTCTTGGTCTTTACCGAAGTTCTTTGGAACTAGTGAAAAAGTTCTCAAGGCTCATAGTAAAAACTCAGCACCATGGATGTAAAGGTGTCCATTCACCAGCAATATTCCTCCCAACCATACACAGTACACGCGTGCTCAGTTGGCCCCAGCATACATGTACTCTGAATGAGTACGCTGCCTGACACCACTGGAGAAAAGGACTGTGTATTCTGAAGTCCAACAGAACTGCCAATGAGGGAAATTCAGGACAGATTAGATTGTCACCTTGGCTAACATTAGTCTTATCTTTCAACACCTTCTCCAAGTCCAGTTCTTTGCAACATTGATCACGTGCACCATTGATTCTGGTACAGGGGATTTTTCATCTAGCACCCACCATTCCCAAGTAATAAGTGCAGTGAGTTTTGGTGCCTGATTTACTATTTAAGCACTGCAGTTGTGGTGCCTAAAATCCTCCCATACAGCCACAATACACAATAGCTCACATGTTTCCGACCTATATTGGTCCTTTAAGTGGTTCTTTTGTGGCCCCAGATAACCCATCATGGAATCACAGTCAGCGGTGACAAGTTACATAGTCAGCTCTACTACATCAGTAGCCAAACATCACTGGACAAGACAATGCCAGGGATTATTTATCAGATTATCGTCAGATTGAATGAAGATTTATTGAACTTAATGGCCATAAATGTCACCTGTGAAGGGGTGAGTGATTGAAAAGGAGCAAAACAAACTTTATGTGCAGTTACAGAGGTGGGATCTGAACAGCGCCCACTGACATCTGCAGCTGCGGAAATAAACTATTTTATCAAGCATTTTATACAGCTTATTCACATGAACATCAAAAATGGCCATTTTTAGAATAGAATAGGGGAGATTTATGAAGAGTGGCACTATCAATGCCGGTCTTCATAACTCCATCACTGACAGAGGGTGCACCTTATTTATGACAAGGTGCACCCATCCCCATTGCCGGTCCATAAATCTACACCAGCCCATAGCTAGTGTAGATTTCATGCATCATTTACACCAGATGACAATAGCCCTGGAAGGCTCCTCCCTCTTGACACCCTGATCACACCCCCTTTTCAGGAAAGTGGCAAAGGAGGAACAGAAATAAAAACAATGCCATTTTTTGTGCAAAACAATTGCAACTTTTTTATATTATAGGCAAAATAAATCTATAATCCGCATCTATTCATGCGTCCTATCAATAGGCTCAAGTCTATCTGTGAAAACGGATACTACAGTCGTGAACAGGATGTTAATTATATATAGTTATCTAACTATATACTTATTACAGTTGTGTGACTATAGCCCAAGCCATACAGAAGCAATCCTCCTGTATCTGGCCATTAATCGAGACAATATTGTATATATTTCATCACCAATGTAATGTAATACACGGGCCCCTGACCCGCTCGCTGCCACCGACTTGCTTTTTTTGGCTTTGATGGATTCTACAAGAAGCGAGTGTTATGATATGCTTTCAGTAAACATGTCAGCATTCGGGGCAGACGACACGTGGTTATCATGTAAACCATTTACAGACATATATACACATACACTACTCATGCCAAAAAGTAATGAGAAGAGTGTGTACATGAAATATAGCTCCACACAACTTAACCCTGGCTTCCAGTTTCGTCCCCGTGTCCTCAGCCTGACCAGTAGGGTGACAAGTGACAACTGGTTCTCACCCATTAAGCCACTGGGACAAACTACATGAATTGGCCGTCCTTCTGCAATGTCCCCTACAGCTTAGGTGCATAAGAATAGACGAGTGCACTTCAAACACTGACAGACAGCCTTTCTATTCTTTTCATGTGTCTCAAATTCCTACCAAGCGAGAAGAGGAACGACATGGTGGTGGCGGTGAGATCCATTTCTGTTGTGTAAATGTCTAAACAAATGGTAATAGACATCACAGTAAAAATCAAAGAGGAGAAGTGGTCCTGTGAAAGGCGCCACTTCCACTTGACAGCCATGAATGCTGTGACCTTGTCACCCATGCAGATGTCAGGACTCCAGCCATACCTCCAGGTAAACGCCACGCTCTGTACTAGTATAGTAAGAGATCACTTAAGGGGATTTTGCTTTTTGGAAAATGGGATTTTAAAAAACAACCCCCTACCACTTCCTTTCCAAATCTTGCCAATCTTTACTTACTGGTTCTAATAAGGCCAAGGAAATACCAAGAAATCTATCCATAAAAGAAGCAAAGAAAGATCAAGGCGCTCACTCAATACTCAATGTAACTTATTAATGGTAATTTGTGAGAACCTTGACCAAGTGTGCATGTGCGTGATACATCCATAGACCATTACCCTACCTCCTGACCATCAATAAAGAATGTTGAATCTTTGCATCTTTTATGAATGGATTACATTGGGACCGTGTTTCTAGGTCACATAGCACCAGTGTACTGAACTAAAAGCTGGGGACATGGGAGTATACCGGCAGAGTATCTGGAAAAGTGTCATTGTGTATAATAGTGCCAATCTGCTTTTCCAATGCCAGGAAATTTCTGCTCAGCAAAATAACTGGAATTGGTGGATCTGACTTTTCTGTTTACAGAGACAGGACCCAGAAGAAGAGACTGGAGATGAGCGAGTAGTACTCGATCGAGTACCACTCGCTATTCGAATGGAAAAGTTTGATGCAGTACCACCATTGATTGGCCGAATGCTATACAGTCGGCCAATCAACGCTGGTTCTTCTCCTACCTTTAGAAGTCTTCTCCGTGCAGCGTCCCCACGGCGTCTTCCGGCTCTGAATTCACTCTGCCAGGCATCGGGCCTGAGCAGAGCCGACTGCGCATGCCCGCGCTACAAGAAAATGGCCGCTTTGACTGTAAGCGGCCATTTTCTTGTAGTGCGGGCATGCACAGTCGGCTCTGCCCAGGCCTGATGCCTGGCAGAGTGAATTCAGAGCCGAAGATGCCGCGGGGACGCTGCATGGAGAAGACTTCTCGGAGGATCCAGCCCAACCCTCACTCCTGGACTTGGTAAGTGTAATTTGATTGAATGTTGCCTACCCCTGAAACGAGCATTTTCCCCCCATAGACTATAATAGGATTCAATATTTGATTCGAGTAGTCGAATATTGAGCGGCTACTTGAAACGAATATCGAACATTTTACTGTTCGCTCATCTCTAGAAGAGACCAACAGAGACCCAAATGGAACATAACCAATTGGGTGCTTGTTCTAGGTGGTCAGGATGTATTACTACTATATAAAATACCAGGTGATGGCAAAATTCCTTGCCAAAATGAGCTGTCCTAGGATTCAGACCCTTTATAATCTGGCGATCGTGCCCCCTTATTAATGGGGTTGCATGTAATAAGACAACCTCTTTAAAGGCTAAAGGCTGCATATAGCAGGCCGCATGGGAAAAACCGCAGCATAAACGCATAACACTTTTTCCCACAGCACTTTTCACAGAAAGTCCACAGAGATTTCTTCTTCTTTATACCTATAGGGAAACCGCCGACGTTTACGTAATTATAATTGACATGCTGCAATTTCCAAAACCACGATGGTTTTGGAAATCGCAGCATTTCTGATGTTTGTATTTTTCTGCAATGTGTAGATGGGATTCACTAGAATCCCATCCACTTTGCAGGGACTGTAAAACACTTCAGATTTTACTACAGCGTTGCCACCACTGCCAAACCAAGGAGCATATGTCACGTGAGGCCTTGGCCTAAAGAGGTTATATTTATGACCTGTCCTTAGGATCATATCTGAATGTGAGATAGGTGGGTGTCTGACACCCGGCTCCCCCTGTCCTCCACAACTAATGACACAGAGAATGAAGCAGGGAGCAGACAGCTTTGTGCAGTGACCATGTTGAAATCTATGGGGTAACACTACAATACCTACACTTGCCGCTACAGTTTGTTAGGGCGAGTAAGCAGCGTGGCTTGAGGTATGTAACAATACCACGAGCCATACTGTCTTGGTAATGGTGATCTGTTGTAGCCTAGGTGTCAGACCCCACATATATACTCCTAAGCATAGGCCATCAATGTTAGAAACCATAGAACCCCTTTAATGAAGCCTACACATGCTCCACTTGTTGCCTCCTCATGGAAATAAACCATCCGGTTCCTCTGTCATGTTATTGTTATATTTAACCATAAGGTATGATGACATCCGACCTATAAATTCTTGGAAAAATTTAGATAATGAAACCTACTTTCTAACTTTGTGCTAAAATGATCAATGGGATGAATATCATGGGAATAATTCGCTCCTGATGAGTTTAGCGTTGAATCGCTGCCATATGGCCGGGACTGTATAACCGGCTTAATGGAATGAAAAGATAAGGTAGGATCATCAAGATGGATCTTAATGGCCTAATGTGATGAGTTCTTTGTAGTCTGATGGCAGTGAACATGTCGTGACCGTGTTTGCATTTACCATCAGACATTATTTGAGCCACTTGTGGACTCTACAAGGATACAACCAATGACGTACATGTGAATATATGGTAATGGTGATCTGTTGGATCCTGGGTGGCAGACCCCACATATATACTATATACCACTTAAGCTGTAGCTACCCGTGTCCAATAACCATATGTAAGGCTGCAAACATCTTGTCGACTAGAAACTGCCGTTACAGTAATAGCAGTATGTATATGTAAGTAGACCGATGCCGGTCAATTTGCCTTATCGTCAATTGTCGCTCTCTGCGGACAATTTATCTTCCAGTGCAGAAGTATAAAAAGAGCAGCGCCCCCTCTGGCGGCCACATCTTGCCACCTATTACGTGGATGGCTATTCTTTTCAATGGCCATGTGTAATGCAGCATTAACCCTGCAGCAGCTGAAATCAAGGGTGACTACATTAGACAAGGTATGTCTTCCTCAGTATTTAAAGGGGTATTCCAGCCACTTAAAATTGATGGTCTATCCTCAACATCAAATACCACCACAGTCCTTATTTCAGGTTCACTATTGCCTTCAATGAGATGAATGTTATACTTAGCGCAGCCATTACAGATTGTGATGGTGTATTGCAGGGTGAACCTTGAAGAGCACTAGGTCTGTTGCCCCTTTAAACAGTTGATTCATAGCAGTGCTGAGTGTCAGACCCCCACCCGTCTTCTATGGATGACCTTATCCTGAGGATAGCCCATAAATGTTATACACCTGGAAAACCCCTTTAAGGTCCACCAGGAAGGTGATTGCTAATAAATGTGCAAAAAGAAATACAATGTTAGTGTTATACTATTGTATATGTTGGAATATTAGACGGCAGATACAACTCATGTAAAATACTTACTGCTTATTGAAGAAATAGGGCTGGGTTCCTAATCTCTGTGAAAGGGCCTGGCAACATTGATCAACATCTTCATAGACCTGAAGAAAGACAAGGAACATCTTCAGAGAACCCAGATAAGACATAGGACTCCATCAGGGGATGATGTTCTCCGTATGATCCAAGCCTGCAGTTTGTTTTGTGTTCACATGGACAAATCCAGTATATCATGTCTTAAAGGGTAGGTTCTGTAGTATACAAATGGAGCTGTATACACTATACATTAATACATGTCTTACTTATTGCATCCATAAAGGCAAGCGTGTAATAATAGGGTGGAGAAGCTCCTAAAAAAAGTAGACCTGTCAGCAGACACAGGGTATCCTGCTACAGTCTGTATCCCGCACTCCATAGATAGAATATAGACAGCCATAAACACAGCCAATAAAAAGGGAGGGGGCGTCTTATGGGGCAGAAGCATTTCTCACCTGCCCTATAACAATGAAGTCCTTTATCTAGTTGCATTGACTAGCCAAGTCACATTTTACTGCCTAGGCCCAAACTTCCTACAGCTACCAGAAATCTTAGGACTTGTGAATATCCTCTAATAAATCTTATAATATGCAGAGAATTCTGTATAACATGTGACCTGATAACAATCACTATGCGACCTGGATCATTTAGTGTAAATTTCTTCACTTGCAAGGATCTGTCAGGATTTGTGTAGGTGCAAAATACTTGAGATGCCTTGAAACGTCAGGCTCAATGTAGGAAGGAAGACATTAAGAAGAAGCCCATATACAACCCATATCCCATAGAGTTACTGATCTAACAAGACTAATAGGGGACCATGTGGTATATTTGCAAGGCTGTGTGGTAATTAAGTGACATGACAAGTCCTGTTTGTAATACTGTAAAACCAATCCTCTGCTGCCACCATTCCCATATCTACCAGATCCCTGCTGCTCCCTACTTCCTGATCCCTTTGTTGACACAAAGCAAACGGCTGCAAATGCCCACTGAGTATCACTGTCTGAGTCAAGTCAACTCTGAATCCAGATTTCCAGCCATGTTGTACATGTTACCACCAGTGACAAGGTAGGTGTCAGAATGGCAACAATACTGGATTGTTGAGATGAGTAGTGCATTTTTTTTTTTTACCCATTCTGGCCCCGTTTCAAAAATTTTTGCCCCCATTACTTATTAATAGTATTATTATTATTGTCATTTCTCTGCAGCCCACCATTGATAGAACAATATGGACACGATCATCATTATTGAGAATAGATGGATAGGGCATGTTGAAATCCAACTGACCCCAAGCATCTGTTTGGGGAGGGTCAGACCATCTCCATACATATAAGATGTTCAGCTAATGCCATCTAAATGAGTAGGTTCAGCCAACACTGATCTAACGTGTATGGCCACGGGTATATCTCAAAGGTGTCGCCACTAAATATGGACTTGAATAGGATGAACAGATATGGAATAGTTAATTTGGAATTTGCTGAATGAAGGTGAGGTAACTTTCTGGTGGTGGCTGTTATGGCATACAATAGAAGAATATACACTCGGACAGACATACTGACCTGTCTCAGGGTCTTTCTTCCCCAGCCAATGGCTTTCATTTTCCTCTTAATTTCCCATTTCTTTTGCAGAACCAGAATATTGTTGAGGGGCCAGGAATACGGCGAGCTATACCGAGGCTGCGTTATCTGAATGGATAGAGAACCACAAAGGCCGACATTTTGAGGACAAAGATAATTCCACAACAAAACCTGTATCTTCCAAAAGCAAATCTCTTCCTATAGAAATGCATAGCTTGCAGCGTCAAATCTCTCCCCTTAAACGTGCCTTCTTCTAAATATATAGAAAATAGCTAACAGCTATATTAAAATTTGCCAGATGTATTGCAAACTGTATGTGCCAGCAGAAAAAAAATACATTGTATCAACTAATGGTATAAAACCTCAATGTTTCATTTATGAGAAGGGACCGACAATTGTGAGCAAAAGTGTTTTCTCATTAAAATTTAACCAAGATAAATGCTTCGGAGTCACTCACCTCCTCGAGTGTAGTTTCATCACACCACTGAATATACAACTGCAAGACAACAAATGAGAGAAGAAAAGATAATGTAGAAAGAAGCAAACCAAGAGGGGGCATCTGCATTTACCTGGGAAGGGGCTTCCCTTTGTCTTCCTAATACTAACCAATTAAAGAAACCTCTAGCCATACATAATACATGTGGACGCTCAACCTCTAGGAATATCTTCTCATATATCACAGCATATACACAAATATATAGGTTTCATAAGAAAGTTACTGTGCGTGTTTTCACAGAGGAATGGAACACTTGTGGGTTTGCTTATAAATTATATATATATACACACACACACACACACACACATATATATATAGATATACACATACACACACAGTGTATAAATAATATCTATGTGTGACAAACACCATTGACATCAAAGCTTTCCAGGGCATCCAAGCTAAGGGATTCATTGTAAGACTACCCAAACCCTGTGGTTTTGCAGTGACAGAGGGGAAGGTCTGATCCACTGGCGCAAAGTCCAGAGATCCAACAAAAACCCCTTTAAGTATGCCCCACATTTTTCTAGTTACCCAAGCCCAGGGATCTCTGGACTCTGGCAGTGGATCAGACCTTCCTCTCTGTTATGTCTCCAGTGCATCCATTGCAAAACCCCAGGGGTTGGGTAGCCTTACAATGAATCCTTTAGCTTGGATGTACTGCAAACCTTTGTGTCCACCATGTTCTTCACCTGACCTCATCTCAGTGCACCGACTCCTCCAAGACTATATACAATATTGATAGATAATCCTTAGATAATGTTGTAGTGGCTGTGCCATGCTACTGGAGCTCAGTCCCCATTCAAGGAAACTGAAGCAGCAATAGTGCGACACAGCCACAGCACAGTGTAGGGACTTGTCCATTACCGACTCCATGCTACGGACCGGTAGGGGTGGCAGATCCCCACCAATCCAATACTGATGAATCCTAAATAGAGACCTTCAATACAGATTCTTAATACCCCTTTAAGACCCTTTGTATTGGGGAACAAACAACATTCCTACAAACCTTCATTCCCAAACACTGCCCTAGTAAATATGCCAATAATCATCCGACACGCTCGGAAAAGTGGCAACTGTTCTTATCATATATGGAACAACAAATGCCACCTGTTTTGCAATTAAAGGTCGTATTAACCATCATCTTAACATTTGTCCCCATATTCATGATGGTTGTTGCATGTAGATCTCTTCAGACACATTGGGCAAGTCAGGGCAGTATCAAAAATAGACTAGAGAGAGGATCGAGGAGGGCAAGTGTCTTTTTTATGTTATGACCCCAGTGGCGTAACTAGGAATGGCGGGGCTCCGTGGCGAACTTTTGACATCTCCACCCCCCCAAACCGACACCGAAGATCTCAACCGACCCCCTCCTCCGCATTCCTGAGCGCTCTATTATGTCCCTTAGTGGCCCTTGCACACAGTATAATGTCCCTCAGTGGCCCCTGCACACAGTATTATGTCCCTCAGTGGCCCCTGCATAAAAAACTACTGTTATTTACCTGTCCCCCGGCTCCTACGCTGTCGGCCTCCGCTGTAGTCCTTTTTCAATGACATCGGATGTCACATGACCAGGGAAGCAGGCCGGGGTCATGGGACGTCAGAGACGTCAGACAACTAGGCTGAAGCCTGCCCAGAGCCTGGAGAGGTAAGTAAGGGTGCATGCACACTACGTAACGCCGGGCGTGTATGAGAGCCGTACACGCCGGCGTTACAGCAGGGCTGCCGAACACTTCCCATTCACTTCAATGGGAGCGCTCGTAACAGCGGCGTTTACGAGCGCTCCCATTGAAGTGAATGGGAAGTGCTCGGCAGCCCTGCTGTAACGCCGGCGTGTACGGCTCTCATACACGCCCGGCGTTACGTAGTGTGCATGCACCCTAACACAGTTTTTTATGTTTCTTACCTCCGATCATTATACTCGGGGGTCCGCAAAGACCCCCAAGTATAATAATAGTCTTTGTGGGGCCCGCGGTGTCACTTACCGATACCGGCCCAGCCAGGATCGGTAAGTAAATAGGGCCCGTTACTGGCTGGAGTCCAGCCGCTAACGGCCTATTAAGAAAAAAACGCAGTGGTAGCGGCTGTCACCGCGCCCCCTAATGTCTCATGCCCAGTGGCAGCCGCCTCCGCGGTAGTTACACCACTGATGACCCCCTTTATGAGTCGATTACTTATATTTTTAATTAGCTGTAAAACCCCCTTTGATGAGATCTCAGTTTAGAAGACACAATTTATAGGACACGGCCTCCTGGTAACTGGTCCTATAAACATTTGATACCTTGTTTTACTGCAAGTAACGTAACGAACAAAAGCATGTATAGAAAAATGGCCATAAAGAATGTTTTCAGAAATAGAAGGGTTAATAGTTTATTTTTTTATCAATTAAACAAAACTGTTAACCCTTCTATTTCTGAAACCATTCTTACTTTGCAGTATTTTTACCACATCTGCCTTAAACTTTTGCACAGTTCAGTCCAAGGTTGGCAAAATAATTCATTAGTAACTTAGTTGTTACCATCCTATTATAGCGACAGTAAATAATAATCGTACAATTAATAACAGTGGAAATGGAGACAAATTGCTTCACATCGCACCCAAGTCCGATATTACAGATTATATGGCTTTCATGTAGAGTTACGTTAATGCTCTCCTGCCGTTCCGGATAGCTGAGTGAGGAGCGGAGGAAGAGCGCTCAGTCATTTCCAGCAGAGACTTAGGACCACATGTGGAATTACTTCAGGCCTGGACTATGAGCTGCTTCAGGATTGCAGACCTGTTAGTGTTATGGATCATACTAATCTGGAGCACAGCGGGCGCAGGAGCGAGACAATTACAGCAAGTGTACATACGTAAGTACATATGGTTAGTCAAGGGAACTGCAGACTGTGACATATTCTGCAGAGCGATATACATTGTATACAGAGACAAAGGTCCGTGTGTCACTATGTATACTGCATACTTGATGTGCAATAAGCTGTGCCAATATGGATGGAGAAACAGATGACCGATCATAAAAAAGCAACACAACCCATACACACCGCAGCTCCATTAATTATCCCATCTATGCCAGATTTCCAGTGTAGATGGCAGTATTGTGGTGTGACCTGAGCGGCACGGCATTGGCATGAGTCCGACTGGCTCTTAAAGAAGTTTCCAGGAATTGGACAACTCAGGGAGGATGCCAAGGAAGGTGGAGGAAAAATAACAAATAAGGTGAAATCATACTCACCTGTCCCCAATGCTCTGGTGTTTGCCGTCATGCGCCATGAAGTCGCCACCAGAAGTCCTGCACCACAATTGACCACTGAGGCCAACCAGTGACCACAGGAAAAGAACTGGTGATATCATTTACATAGGGTTGGTCTCAGTAGACAGGAGTAGCACACAGCTTACATAATTTTTTTTTAGGTTTCACCTTCCCCGGCCTCCTCCTTCAGTTGTCCACTTCCTGGACACCCCTTTAAATTAAGACCCGGAGTGGGGGTCCTGGATGTCAATATTACTAAGGTGGATAACCTCTTTAAAGGACTATTCTGCAGAGTCACTTTTTTTTTTTTGGTATAGTCATAGGTTATTGGAGTGGTGGTTCCCACCTCAGGGTCCCAGGTAGTTACATTCATGGAGAATGAAAGAAGAGGAGAGCATGCATGTGCATTTCAGTTACAGTAATAGGTGACCAAAGCCTACTACAAAATATTAGTGACTGATAAACATTGCTTATAGAAAAAAAAGACGCGTTCAGAACATGTTGTTGTTCCCCATCTCACCGAATGAGCTCGCTGCCAAATCTGCTGTCAGAATAGGTTTAAGCTGCAATAAAATGATTCTCTATTTGTAGAAAACGAAGAGCGCCGAGTGTCTTTGCCCCAATAGCGTGGTGTAACATACCGTACCTCTGCTGTCAGGAGCATATTATTAACAAGTTCCATGTACGCTTTCATCTCTGCCTTCTGGACTTCATCTAAGCCGTCACTAAGCGAATGGCCCTATGCGGGGAAGACAAGTGTTAGCGCCACGTCTTACATGGACATGTGTTTGTAGATTTGTTTTTTGCAAACAGAACAAGAAGACGATAATATGAAACCCTGGACACAGTTACAACGTATCAATTCAACGTGAATAAGTTTCCTGCTCAATCTTGTTATGTACCTGGGGCTAAAGCCACAACTCTGCTTTCTGAGAGCCAGAAGGGTGGAAATGGAAGAGGTATTTGAGGCAGAAGTCTAAATCATATTCCTCTTCCATTTCAACCTTTCTGGTTTCCAATGGTGAAAAGCCAAAGTGAAAGGGTCCTAAGTGGCTCCAACGTAAAAATATGAGATCTCAGTGGGACAAAATTTCTCTCATACATATAGTCTGCCCCACCAGTCTGGATCCTTTAACAGGTGCCGCTCTACTGATTCTGGTGCAGATGCACTTATTTCTCTACTCCCCACAATTCCTGAACAATCCATAGTGTTAGTTTTGGTGCCCGATATGTTATTTAGTCTATGTACTGTCAGGTGGGTGGTGTCAGGCAGGAGCAGACAAAGGGGCGTGATTCAGAGCTCTCTGAACTCAGAATCATGCCCCCCTTAGCCTACCCTTTCCTGAAACAAGAAGCCTAGTTAAAATATCAGGCACCAAAACTAACAGCACTCATTGCTCAGGAACGGAGAGGATTAGAGGAAAAAGTCCAACTGAGCCAAAACGTTGCAGCATGAGGCAATAAACCTACTTCACTTTTTTTCACCACATACTTCTTGGTGTGCTGCCTGCTTTTTTGGACTTATATTGAATGGGACAGATTCTTTTCCCCTATACCTATACTGATGCAGTCAGAGATATATTATATATATGTATATATATATAGCCTATATATGACGATATCTATAATTCTTACCTTGGCTTTTACAAATTGAACTATTGGTCCCAGTTCAGATATGACTTGATTTCCAACATGGATAAAAGGAACTTTGCCTGTTGAATAGAAAATGTCATCATTGTAGACAGATAATATGTAGCTATGGTAGGAGAACCCCTTTATTCTTCAATCCTCTAAGAGAAGTATCCCAGCTATAAAACTAGCCAGTATTGTACTGTTCACATTACCGTTAAGAGCTGCGGACAGAATATGACAGTTTTTGCAAAAAAGTTAGTATTTGGATCTCTTGTATAACAGATCCATCATGTCCAAGCCAAGACACTACTGTAGTAGTGTACTAGAGTATCGGGCTGTCCATACACATGAGATAGGTGCAGGCACAAAAATATATAACCAACAGCTGTTTCAAGAATTTACCCTAAACCTGCAGGAGGGAGAGAAGCGGCTACTGGACACATTGCTACTCCCTGTCTGTCTCGGTTTCCCTGTAACATCCTCTAATGTAACAGTCTAAAGCAGGAACCTCCAGCTCTAAGGGAAAATATGCATATGGAAGAAGCTGACCACCGCCTATGGAGGTATTCCAGTCATAAGGTAGACCCTATCCACAGGACAGGAGGGAACCTGCTGATCGATGATTTTTGGAGCACTGGGCCCCCCGCTGTTCATGAGAACTGGGGTGTTTTGCACACCAGGGGCAAGTCAGAAATGCACGCCACCACTCCATTCATTTCAATGGGAATGAGCAGCGATAGCTAAAGTATAGCACTAGGCTCCCAATGGTCAGACCCCAACCAATAAGGAAGGTACCAGTCTTTAACATAGGGGTAACTGTTATGACCAGAATACCCCTTTAAGAACTGTCACCCCCAATGACAAGCTCCCGGAGAGAGCAGATCCTACCATGCAACAATTTATTACATGGCCATCCATTCATCCATGTAATATACTAGAATCTAGTGTAATAAGTTCCTTTTGGGATATCTGATGATCACCAGGGATTAAAGAAACCAGACCTGCAGGGGTGAGCGGATTGCCAACACGGGTATGATGTGAGAAGGTGTCTACAGTATTATGGGAGGCAGAATTAAAATGTGTTCCCATTTGGCAGATCAGGGTAATTTCTCATTTTTAGGATGGCGGCTAAATAAGCCCCAAAAAGGAGAACTTGTTGCTCGGTAAAGAATAAATAGGAAAACCAGGTATACCGACTTCATGAAGACGCCATCCCTGGCAGATCCAACATGAGCTGTCTATGGTATATCATATATACAAGATACAAGCGGGCTTGAAGAAAAACATTTGGAATTGCCAAAGCAAAGAATGGTTGGGGGTGAAGTGGGCGTGCGGTGTGTGGTTAGGGGGTACATGCGTCCTTGGGTCTCATCCTTCTTGTTTGGGATGGGTGGGCGTAGAGTGGGTGGGTGGTGGGGTTTAATAGTCTTTGGGGTCTCATCTTCCTCTTGTTTGGTGGCAGCTGGACACGTATTGGGCAGCGATCTCCACAGTGGTCTCCTCTTCTCCTAGTAATAGGGTAACACCGAGGACCTTGATAGAAAACTTCCCTTGGAGATAAGTTTTCTTCCTCCATCATACTAAAGGAGTGCGATGACTTCACAGCCAGGGGAGGAAGGATTACCATACGAAGCTGGTAGAGAAATGTGTAGTTCCCTGTGGCTTCACATGATACTTAGAGGTTTTCGAGTGTTCTTCACCAAATGTTCCCCTCAAGCACATGCAGGAAACCTGCTGTTAGACCTGGTTCACACAGAGTTCATGCTAACAGCAGGCTCTGTCATGGTCCTTTTCAACAGATTCCCTCTTCTCTGGCTCACAGTCAGCCTAAGGGTAATGGATGAGGTGCATGGCACCAACAAAGACCTCATCTGCATCCATACCCTAAGTGTATTACAAAAGGAATGAAGGGCTTTTTGAACTGCGAGGAGTCAAAGGTTTCATTCACACTGTACTGCCATGTTGCTGCTGGACAGATCTTTTCATATTCTGGCATCCATATTCAACATTTGAAACCGCCCATACATTCTTCTAGTCGAGGGAAGAAACATAGCGTATCTAAAATACATTGTATGGCTCAGAAAAGTGGGTGACAATCTTTGGCGCTTTATTTTAGGAATCTACTTTGCTCGCCCTCATCACGCAATGCACAATCCTGCTGTCAATCACCCGGAAAAATTCCAAGGAAATAAACAAAACGGGAAGTAAAGAAATCCACTCGAGCGAGGGCGATGTATAAAAACGCAAATTCATCAATGCAAAGCTTCAAAACGCACGCTGAAAATGGCGCTTCATCATTCCACTTGCTGAAAGAACATTTATCTTGCTGCAGATCATCAGTTATGGATGGGCTCGTGACATCAGTTTGGGGATGGGGGTGCTCCGTGATTCACTTTGTGGTGATGGCTATGTGCACAGAGAACTTTGCAGATATAACCATTTACAAAAACTCCGACCTTCCTCCTATTTTGGGGTTTGTTAATCCATGTATATACGTGGCTCCTGACTGCAAGAACAACAATACGGATATCTAATCTGGGGTCAATATTGCTAATGGTCTTGCTTTTTAGAGGGAGACACCACTCCAAACCCCAAGCAAAAGGCGTGAATTGTAGCCACTGAAGATTTCCAGGGAACCAGTCTGTCCTGGATTTATAGCTGAAGTACAACACACCTTCCATTTTGCACTAAGGGTGCATTCACACGGAGGAAAATGACGCTGAATTTGGTGTGGAATCCGTGTCAGATTCAGCGCTGAAAAAAAAGCCCCCCATTGACATTCACTTCTGCTGCTAGCCGGGGGGGGGGGGGGTGTTCAGCGCTGAAATTCCACACCAAATTCCTCACCATTTTCCTCCGCGTGCATGGACCCTTACAGTAAAGCTCCAGGATGGAAGTCACATGAAATTATATTATAAGCAATTCTGGAATACTGGGGTTGCAGTTTTGCAACAGTTGAACGTCATAGTTTGGGGTTGCCTCTAATCTTACTATTGCCATCGATGAGACAGCAGATTGTGCCAAAGAAAGAGTCGGCCAGCTACAATTTAGGCACTTACATGGCCATCCCTTTAGTAAAGGGACATCACAAGCTTATCAGTGTGGCATAACAGGACGGGCCTTCTATGTCCAAAAATAACAGATTTTGTCCCAATGGGCAACCCATTTATCCCTCATATCAATAAAAGACAACCATGACCAACTCTTTGCATCATCCATTAGTTGCCACTCCACTGTTTCTAGCAGAGAAGGAACATTTCTCTAGCCCTCACTACCTTAAGGGTTCGTTCACACGGGGCAAGAGAGGGCGGATTTTGACGCGGAATCCACCTCAAAATCCGCCCCCTCACAATAGAGGTCTATGTAGACCGCTAGCGTAAAAAAGAAGCAACATGACCTTTCTTCAGGCGGATTCCACCTCAGGAAATCAATACAAGTCAATGGGAGGCGGAAAAACCACTAAAGTTTTTTTGCCAAAAACCGCTAGCGTTTTTTGGCACGGTTTTTGGCAAAAAAAACACCTCAAAAAACGCCAGGCCGTTTTTCAAGGTCCGTTCACTGTGCTGGAGGAAAAATTCTGAAACAAAAACGCCTCAAAAAATGCGCCAAAAACCGCCTCATGTCAAAAAATAAAAAAACACTCCAAAAACGCTTCATAATTCCTGAAGCTGATTTTTTTCCTGACCAAATTCCTCGACCACCCTAACACGTGTGAACTAGCCCTAAGTGATCATTTCTGTTAGTTTCAGCACAATTATACTCTACTGTCAGGTGGACAGTCCTTGACTAGAGTAGAGCAAACCAGGAGAACAGGGCCACCAACTAGACTGCAAAGAACATAATGGTGCTGAAACTTAACAGAAATTATTACTCAGGAATGGCGAGGGCTAAAGAAAACATTTCAACTGTGCAAGAATGAGTGGAGAAGTGTCTAGTTAAGGATGCAAAGAGTTGGCGTTGGTGGGGTTGGTGAAAGGTCTTCTAAGTCTCATTAGACATGTGCCATTACTTCCCAGCCTGGCGACACCCATACCAGTGACATCCAGAAAAGCTGGCAGCATAAATCAAGGCCAAGGGGTAGGGTTTGGGTAAGGGTTACAATCCTATCCTGTTCAGATCCTGGACACCCCCTTTAATAAGATATCACTTCTCCATCAGCAGTCAAGAAGTATGGCCGATGATAAACCAACAATAAAGACTTGAACTGTTCTCTAGGAATATGAAATTACTTAGCAAATTTTATTACAATTTTAAAAATTTATGAAACTTGATCAAACGTGACCATTACTTCTATAGTGTTCCCGAATACTCTCTGCTATATGAACATATACATAGAGGTTTATACCAGTGTGAATTATGGACATTAAAGAAAAACAGAGCACGAAATCGAGGACAAGAGATTGAAATAAATAGCCGGCGTGAAAGTGACCATTTGTATGTTTTTCCCAATCTGTTTGTGCTGCGTAGTATTGGCACAAAGGCCAATGTCTCCCCGCTGTACTAACTGCTTTCCAATACTATATCTGAAGCATTTGGCCTTAGCAGCCTTAATAACTCTTCCTCTGTTTTCTTGCTCAAGCTTTCCATTAGTTTCTCTATCAATTGATGCTTAGAGAAAAGTCAGCTCAGCACCTTCCCCTGGAGATCAATATTCTCTTTATTGTAACACCTACAATAGCCGTAGAGTGGTTATTATTTTTAGATATTTTCTTGATATGCAGAGCCATCAAAGACACATTTCTAATGTGTTTCTGTTCTGTAGTGCACGGCTCAGCAGAGGTTACGTACCGTCTGCTTGTACAATCCAAGATCCTCCATATACTTCCACCACTTCCATATCTTTCTCCATTCTACGGATACAGGTGCGGTAAGAATTTTGCCGCTAGTCCTCGCCATTCCCGAGCAATCACTGCTGAGATTTGTGGTGTCTAATATGCTAACTAGGCATCTAATGACAACTGGGCAGTGTCAGGCAGGAGGGCTTAATTCAGTGCAGGTCCTGGGTTCGAATCCAGCCAAGGACAACATCTGCAAGGAGTTTGTATGTTCACTCCAAAGATACACTAATAGGGAATTTAGATTGTGCGCCCTACTTGGGATAATGTTGACAATATCTCCGTAAAGCGCTGCAGAATATGAGGGTGCCATATAAGTAAGCAAAATGAATAACTAATATGGATGGGATACTTGGATTATTGGGTGTTGATGTTGGACCATATTTTTTGCAATGATGTATTTTGTGATCTATTTGGTAGTGTATTCATGCTTTCTGGGATACAAGTTCTTAAGATATAGATTTATTAGATATAAAATGAAAAGTAAAAAAAAAAAATCAAAAAAATGCAATGACTTTTCTGATCACCTTGAACATTTTGGAGTTTTGTTTATCCAAATCCATTCAGCCATTCCAAAGATATAAGCTCTGTTAGTGTTGATGCACATCAAGGTATACTACAAGGGCATCAACACTGTAGATTCGGTCTGTGTGCTGTTGGCCATGCAGTGTTACCTTCCACTTGGCTAGTATATCCTAACTTGCATCAACATTAAAAGGGCTTATATCTTTGGAAAGGCTGAACGGGTTTGGAGAAACAAAACACCAAAATGCTCAGGGTGACAGTGTGCTTATCTGATGTTCAGATCTGGGACAAGTCTGTTTTAAACTGGTCGTCCGAGTAAAATAAATACGGTATTTTTTAAAATAAGGCCAAGGGAGGTGAAAAAAAAAAAAAAAAGCGCAGTCTGGTCCTTCTGCCCGGCTTTCAAAGTGAAACTTGCTCACTGGCTGGGATGTCCCAGTTCCCTTTCCATGAAGCTACTGCTTGCCTCAGTGGTTACGTAACCGCTGAAATCAATCCCAATCCTCAGGAAGAGCCCCCAGGATGTCACAGGTAGTCATGTCACGTGCCCTTTGCTGAGGCTGCTGCTTGGCTTCAGTGGTCACGTGTGGCAGAGACTTCCACAATGATAACATATCACCGGTAGGACCAGACCACGCTGGGAAGCACCAGGAATGGTGGGTGATTTTTTTTTTTTTCACCTTTCTCGGCCTGTTTAAAATATAACATTTTTGCCTGGACAACCCCTTTAAGTTAAAGGGGTTTTCCCATCTCAGTGTCTCAGCACTCTGCCTGCAGTGTCTTCTCCTCCCTCCCTCCTGCTGAACAGGACACAGAACACTTACACAGGGTTAGATAATATACAGATGCTTGCACAGAATGGACTCAGTGTTATCTGTGTGTTTACCTAGAAAGATAACAGATCTAGCTTTATCAGTAAACTGTAATTAGCTGAACAGTTATCCTGCTACACTGAGTAAGTGACATCCGATAGGTCCGTGGTTATAGCAACGCTGTGCAAACAATGGGAGGAATAAGGTCACATTGTAGGAGAACAAAGAAGAATTTCTAAAGCAATATATTTAGGAAAAGTCTTCAATTTACATAAGCTACCAGTATAGATAGGATCATTGAGATGGGACAACCCCTTTAAGACACAGAGCGAGAGGTCTGTAGCACCATCATTAATCCATAGCTTCAAGCATCATAAGTTTGACCTTCCAAATAACAGAACTGGGAGGCAATGGGTTTTATGTTTATGGGATACTTGGCCTTTTGGGACCTTCTTTTAAAAGAGACTACCTACATAGACAACAACTGGAAGAAAAACGATACGGCCGTGTTCATACTTGTGTAGATGGTGTGGGGATTATGTCAAGCCTTCTGGTAGTTTTGATAGCAAGATCACTGATGCAGCAATAAAGTCAATAGGGTCCATCAGTATCAGAAAACGGATCTGTCACAGCCGTCATGCCTCGATTATAAATGGAAGCCATAGCGCTAGTGTGAACAAAGCCAAAGACAAATCACTCATTGTATGGAAGGGCATTATGTTCCTGGCTCGGGTACATAACACGCAGGCTCCTCCAACACAAACAGAATATTTTCCATTTGCTTGAACCATAATATGATCATTTGAGACATTCGTTAGGGAAGGTGACTTTAGCGCTGTCGCGCAGCACATGTACGTGGCCGCAGGCTCTCCGCACTGTGACTTACGCAGCAAAGAGAGGAAAAAAAACAACTTTGCTCGTCTAGTAGCATACAGAAATTTGCAGCTCTTACAGGTGAACATAATATGCTTAGATTTATCATTTTTATAGCCCTTTCAAGCAGCAAGAATTACAAGTTGTGGGAAGAGAAATAAGCGTGCAGAGTAATGCGGATATATTTATGGCTAGAAGGCTCGCGTGGTGTTGCTATGCAGCCCGAGCCCCATTTCACATCCAGCGTCTTCGATGAATACCATGCTTACCAGATGGAGACATATATTCAGCGTTTGCCCTACAAACCACCTGGACTGGCAGATTGCACATTTGTAAGAAGGCCTGAAAGACATTGAAAACAGAAAGAAACCATTTGTTGGCTGATGGCAAAAAACAGATATCAAAAGACAATATTCAGCGGATCATTAAACATGTTTACGAAGATTTCCAGCTCTTCGGCGATCAGTACCATAAGCGCAAAATGTAGAAGCCCGATCAACAGATACGTTTTCCAGTACTGACGAGACGTACGGACGCATCTGAAGGTCTGTGTTATGAGAATTTCCAAAAAATTGCAATAAGGCTGTTCATTTTGAGGAAATTGGACTGAAGATGGAAGGAGAAAGTAAAATGTTTGGCTTGGAAAAGACCGAAATGTACGTGGCACCGGTCATCACGTGACTATACAGGATCACGTGACCTCTGACAGACGGATCCAGAAGGGGTATCACCCACATGCAGCTGTTGCAATGTTAGAACGCAGCCATAGGCCAAGGCCCCACGTTGCGAAAAAGCTGCTTTTGTTGCGGTTTTTCGAGTCAAAGTTTTGGCCATCAAGGGAATTGGAAATATATAGGAAGGTCATATAGTCCTTCTTTCTGCTCAACCCACTCCCAGCTTTACAGCAACATGGAGCCTTAACCTACAGGTGGCAAATACTTTCAATAACCCTCAGTCAAATGCTCCTTTGGCCAGAAGCTATGACCCAATCTGACCAGAGACGTGCATGCTTGGCTCAGCCATGTGTCCTAAATGGGGAGAGAACAGCGAGCTGCTGCAACTGGCCGAAAGTCAATTTTTCTATATATAAGGTTCTCACACATTCATATAAAAAAGGTACTTCAAGCCATTGGGTGAATTTCCATGTTAGTCTTCCAAACACATGACCTGACCAGAGATCTGTTCAATGGCCGTTTAAGAAGATGAGGACTTGGGGTGACTTAACTCAGTCCACTATACCACTAATGGGCAGAAGAATAAAAATTTACACCGGAGGGTAGCTTTAACTCATTGGACTACCTAACTAATCGATATAGCACTTAAAGGGGGTTTTCTGGTCCCAAATCACATTTATCCACAGGATAGATCAATAGTATGCGATCTGTTGGGGACCGACACCCAGACCCTGAACAGATAGCTGATCTGTTAAGTGGCGTTGCAGCAGCCCTGCATAACGGTGGTAGCAGTAATCTACAGCACTTGGAGGCTGCAAGAGCAGAATAGCGGGTCCCCAACAGATCACAAGCTGAAGATTTTATTTAAGGTCAGATTTTACACTCCAGAAGCGCCAGGGACTGATGTGAGTGAATATTGACTGGACATTATTGCAGCATGCCATCAATATCCAATTGGTGGGGTCTCACTATGATGATTCCCACTAAAAGCAGGGATAGATACTTGCTGTGGCTATTGTGGGCTGAGCAGTCAGTTTAAAAAAAAAAAAAAAAAAAAAAAAAAAAAACAACACAGAAGCCAAAAGGGGCATCCATGTGCCTAAACACTGCTCCAACTTCATTCTAGGTTGGGCCTTCGATGGTCATGTATAGTGAATAACCTAGGTATACTGTTAAAACTAGGCGCTCTATTTACAAATTTGCTCCAGTTTTTTTGTGTTTTTTTGTGACATTTATTTAATTCTACACTTACAGAAAAAAAATCTTCAAAAATCAATATAAAAAACAAAAATTTCCCCAAGATGTTAATAACGGAAATAGATGACTGGAAATACAAATAATGACACTTTATTGATACATGATAAATCAGCTGAAATAATAATAAAAAAACAAAAAAAACACAAAAAAACAAAAACACACCATTATTAAACACTACAGCCAAATGTAGCAGTATTATACGATATAAACATATCGGTGGTTAACAAAAAGTTATTCATCAGTTATAATAATATTACAAAATAATCTAATATACAGAGAGCCATCTGCATAGAGCGGACATAGAAGTATATACTACTCTACTACTTAGTATATACTAAGTGATACAAATGGGAACAAACAGTAGATACCACAGATGTACAATAGCGTACAATGATAGACAGACCTATAGGTTACGGCAGTAATAGAGTACAATGATAGACCTACCGTATATGTTACGGCAGTTCCAAATATTTATTTCTTACAAAGAGCCAACCTATTCCATAGTGATGTACAGACCCCCGTCCTCTCTGACGCCAGCTCTTATTCCCAATGGGGCTCACAATCTTTACTCCCTATTTCAGACACGCACCATAGGGTCAAATACATGGCAAGTCAATCATGTGTAGTGTGGGAGGAAACCCGGGAGATCAGACAAAGTCTATGCAGATGTTGGCCAAGGTCTACAAGGCAAATTGTTCTAACCAATAAAGATGGCTGAACACATGAGACTGCAGTCAGGCATAGCTAGTCATTTAGGCGGCAGTGGGCGACCATGTGTTTTAGATGTTCACTTGACCTTTGTTCGGCAGACACTGGGACAAAAAAAAATGTTGGGCATGTTGCTCTTAAAGCGAGTCTGCCACCAGAATACAGTTGTGCAGATAGATTGATACATGTGGCTCCAATCTGACAGTGTTTTCCCCTTGTCAATCTGGGCCTCCATTGTCAAGTTGTTGGAGTCTTTGGAGCAACAAGGACATTGCCACTTACCTCTTTGGAGCAACAGCAGTGCCCTCGTTGCAAGGCTCTACCTGCATGCGGTGTTGCTCCTGCCTGACACCGCCCTTCTGTCAGTACAGACCCTAACTAACAGAATTGATTGCTTGGGAATGGTGGGGGCTAGAGAAAAAAATTCCAACTGTGGCAGTAGTGGCTATTCTTTGATGTAAAGTGCTGAACTTGTTAGAGGTAGTGAAAGGTTTGCTTTAAAGGGACATGTGTACCAGCTTACTCACCTCTTCCCACTGAGAACACATGCACAGTCAACTGAACTAAGAGGAGATGTAAGTCAGGAGGAATAGCTGCCGACCAAAAGAGCTGGCAACCACTACTTAAAGGGGCCCTATCAGCAAAATTCTGCTGTATGAGCCCCACATATGCGTGACTAGCCTTTAAAAAGGCTATTCAGGCACCGCTAATCTTATTTTAAACCTCCTGCCCGTTTTAAAATAAAACTATAAAAACATATATGTAAATCATACCTTTGCATGCACAGGGTGCGGTCGTGCACGATCCGACGTCATCTTCGGTCCCGCCTTCCTCTTCTTTCTTCTTCCAGCGACATCCTCCTGGCTCTTCTCCGCCTTCATCTTCTGTTCTTCCGGAGGGAAGACGTTCGTGAGCGTACTGCACATGCTCGCGTAATTCTAAGGGATACTTAGAACTACAACAAAAATGGCGCCGACGCGTGCGCAGTAGCGCTCCTACGCACGCGCGGGATTTAAATGCAACCCGCCGGAAGAACAGAAGATGAAGACGGAGAAGAGCCAGGACAGGAGGATGTCGCTGGAAGAAGAAAGAAGAGGAAGGCGGGACCGAAGTTGACGTCGGATCGTGCACAACCGCCCCCTGTGCATGCAAAGGTATGATTTACATATAAGTTTTTATAGTTTTATTTTACAACAGGAGCGGGATTTAAAATAAGATTAGCAGTGCCTGAATGGCCTTTTTAAAGGCTATTCACGCATATGTGGGGCTCATACAGCAAAATTTTGCTGATAGAGCCCCTTTAAGGTGAGACCTTACTCCACTACAAGGATCAATTTAGTTAATCTAAGGTAGAGCAAATAAACCCCCAGTATGTCAGATGCTGCTTGGAATAGAAAAATTGACCTGGCTACATTAGTATTGCTTGTAACTGCTTATAACATGGAGATGGATATTACTGCTGAGCTCTTTCATCTATTAAAATAAATAAATAAATAAATATAATTTTATAATAAAAACCTAGCCATGTTACACGCTCATGAGCCTCTCTAATACCACATTGCCGGAGCTCCCCCGCACCATCTACATGAACATTTTAGCCGCACACTTACAAATCAGATCTTCCTCTCCGACTTGCATGGTATGATTAATGGAAAATTAATACACGGCCTATAAACGAAGTCTAGCCTGTGTCCGAATTATTTTATATGCGTCACGTGGTGTTTTAGCGATGGCTCAGGAGACACTGTGTCTGCATTACAGTGGGGTCTGTGCCGATGATCTAAGGGCTTTCAGACTTCTACTTATCAAACAATGGATAATAGAGTCGGACAGCACAGAAATGACAAAACTCTGCTTGTGCAGCCAAAAGGAAGTGAAGCAAAATAGATTCTTGGGAACGGATTTAACACGATGTCTCAATAGCCATTAGTTATTTAACATTTGCTCTTCCAATTTAATGTCAAAGAATCTGAAATACAGTTCACAAAGACATTCATAAAAAGGGAGGAAATGAGGGATTAGGGAGTTGGTCCTGGGCGTTATTTTCTGGACAATATGTTAATGTGTTACCTTAAAGGCGATGTCTGGGACTTAGAAAAATTAACAAACAAAAAAAAAAAAGTTTTTGTGTTAAATCTTCCACCCCCCCCCCACCCCCCTTAGTGGCCCCTGCCAGTATTTGTTTACTTGCCCTGCAATGATGATTTCACCAACATCATCATAACTGATGCACTATACATGCAAGCATCATTGCTAATAATGTGCGGATCCACAATTGCACACAATTACAGACCTGCAAAATATGGTCATACGAATGGGGCTTTATAGAGCTTTCTGCTCCACAGTGACCCCCACACAGTACAATCAGCTCCACAGTGGGCCCCACATAGTACAATCTGCTCCTCAGTGACCCCCACACAGTACAATCAGCTCCACTGGCCCCCACACAGTACAATCTGCTCCACAGTGACCTCCACACAGTATAATCTGCTGCACAGTGGCCCCCACACAGTATATTCTGCTGCACAGTGGCCCCCACACAGTACAATTTGCTCCACGGTGGCCCCCACACAGTATAATCTGTTCCACGGATGGGTTCCCAAAGGGAGGGCTCTGAGTGCCACCTCTGGCACCACGAGTATAGGGTATCACAAAGAAGTCCTGACCAGCACTAATGTCAATAAAGCAATTGGCATGAGACAGAAACTTACTATTAGCTGCAGCAGTATGTCTGTACTTTCTTCTCCCCTCTGACTCTCCAAGTCCTTGCTCTCTGCTTCCCGAGCCCCTCTCCATAGACATCTATGTAATTTGATATCTCTGTGAGTTGCACTCTGTTCTAACAAAACAGATTCAGCACAGATCTTAAGAGTGAAAATCAATGTAGGGACCCTGATAGAATATATTATAAAGTTTTCTATATTCACTCGAACTGTTGATTATGAAAAGTTTGTGCCCATTTCAAACAGAATGTACTAAAACAGACATAGCAGTAGTGTCTGGTCCCTTTTAAAGGGTTTGTCCAGTTACAGACACATAGAGTGTTGTCCAAAAGTATTGGCACCCCTGAAATTCTGTCAGATAATACTCATTTTCTTCCAGAAAATGATTGCAATCACAAATTCTTTGGTATTAATATCTTCATTTAATTTCTCTTCAATGGAAAACCACAAAAAGAATTGTCAAAAAGCCAAACTGGATATAGTTCCACACCAAACATAAAAAAGGGGGGGGGGAACAAAAGTATTGGCACAGTTTGAAAAATCATGTGATGCTTCTCTAATTTGTGTCATTAACAGCACCTGTTACTCACCTGAGGCACCTAACAGGTGGTGGCAATAACTAAATCACACTTGCAGCCAGTTCAAATGGATTAAAGTTGATTCAACCTCTGTCCCGTGTTCTTGCCTGACAGAATTGCAGGGGTGCCAATACTTTTGGCCAATACTGCATCCCTTGTCCTTGTCCTCTACCTCATAGATTTTAAGCTCTTTTGAGCAGGGCCCTCAGTCCCATTGTGTGAAATGACGTTCTTTGTTATGTATGTCTGTATCTGAACCCTATAAATTGTACAGTGCTGCGGAATATGTTGGCGCTATATAAATAAAATGTATTATCATTATTATTATTATTATTATAAGGCGCAAGTGTCCAATCGCTGGGGGCTCTAGCGATTAAACGGACAGGAAAACCAAAAGTCCTCCTAAAACTTTTTGTAAATGGAGCACCACTGCACATGCATGACCGATGCTCCATTAACGTCTAAGGGGAAGTGGGCGCATTACATTCCTGGCAGCCCCATACAGCCGAATTAAGTGCTGGTCACAAAGCCCATTGATGATCCATTCATAAGAAGGAGGACTTTTGGTCCCCTGTCCTCCTGATCACTGGGGGACCTGGCGATCAGGCCCCAGCAATCAGACACTTATTCCCCCCTGTAGATAAGGGTCCATAAGGGGACAACCTTTTTAAGGCCCCTCTTCAGTCTTTTATTTTAATGCTCAACCCCTTAGTACACAGAATTCTGCAGGAAAATGAGAATCTAATTTCACATACCGGGTGTGTCCTTCAGTTTACTGAGCTACAGAAAGGGTCCCCCAGCTTTTCATGTCATCAATAGGCTGACCCCACTCATGGACACACCAGCCGGAATTCACTAGTTATTTTTGTAAGTCTAGGACAGTCTGGATGTTACACTCTTCTAGACCTGCATAGAGACCAATGGGACCCATTCTGCAGCTTAATAAAGTGATGGATGCACCCCCTGTGACTGATCCATCCCCTCATTATATCCCAGTATAAACTGGGCTAAAATGGAGAAAATTAAAAAAAAAAAAAAAAAAAAAAAAAAAATGTCTGGAGCAGGGCTTTAAACTCAAGAATTGTCTGAATGTTCGCTTCTTTTTATGATCCCTATAGAATTATGATCTATATGATCAAAGTGAGAACCATCCTGTATGAATGTCAGAGACGTATAGAGCATATGGAAGTGGTGGAGGGAGCACTAGATGTCGACAGGTACTGCTGGATTGAGACGTCAGACTAATTGGAAAAGTAGCGTTCTTAGTCTTTGAGTGTCTCTTACGTGATTGTTTTACCTCCATGACCTTGACCGGGGCCTTATGAATCATTAAGCACTTCATCTGACATTGTAGAAGTTACTTCTCAACATGTTATCCCAAAAAAATGAAGCTTCCTGCTGTTTCCGTACTGTGAAGATGGTTTGTTGACACTAGATGTAACTCCGATAATGTTACTGATGGGAATGTCTAGTCATCAGCAAACACAGTACAACAGAAGGCAGCGACTGCTAAAGAGGTGCCGCGGTGTGAGCAGCGGGAAAAACTGCCTGCAAAGAGCAAAGCTGCAGAGAAGTTTTACTACGAAGTGATCAAAACAAAGGCCATCAGGAATAAATCTGGATACAATTACCGGTATATTGTATGAATTAATGATATATTCCAATAACACAGTAACGCTAAAGCTATGGCGGCTACTATAGGCGGGGGCAAAGATGTCCCAACCCAATTCCTGTACATGTTCAGAACCTTCTATTATTTGCGATATAACTTATCAAAAAAACTAAATTTTTCATCTGCTTAAGAGAATGTTTCAGCCACAGAAGCCGCCATAGAGCAGGGCAGGTAAATAGTTATCAACTCTGGTGTCCAGATAAAATGTTTATAATTAGATGATACAATTAATTATTAATATTATATAATTAGATACGTTGTTTATTACATAGTTACTTTTATAGGAAGTCAATCGCTGGCTTTTTTCATGATTTAGGCCCTATACACACCTGCGTTCTCGTCTCCAATAGGACTCCCCAAACGGAAACCTATACACATAAAAAAGCGGTTACCTAAGGAAACCCGCGGCCCCCATACACTATAATGAGGTCCGTTTGGTTTCCGCACAAAACTTGCAGAGAGAAAAAGTCTTGCAAGCAGCACTTTTCTTTCTGCGTGTTTTGTGCAGAAACCACATGGACCCCATTATAGTTTACGGGGTCCGCGGATTTCCTTGGGTAACCGCTTTTTTCTTCATATAGGTTTCCATTCGGGGGGTCCCCAAGAGGAATGGAAACCCGAATGCAGATGTGAATAGGGCCTCAGAGGAGCGTTACTGCCTCACATGGCTATCATTTATGAAAGTCAACGGTGGTGTTTAACCTAACAGCTCTACAGCCCTATCATAGACTGCCTCAAATACCCCCATACATTCATCTTGCAGACTACCTGCCTCAGATCTTCACCAGAAGCCCACCACTGCAGAACTTCTGTGTCACACCCCAAGTAATAAGAAGTCGCCTGCATCCAAAACTCGTAGTCCTTTACTGGAACTAATACAAAATGACACTATGCGTCGGCCGATAACAAGAGTCTTTAGCGAGAGTTTAAAGATCCCTTTTGTGGGGCAATACATGATGTCAATATAGAACCAATTGTTTTGGATGATTACTTGGAGTATTTTAGGTCTGGCGTGAAACTGGACTGTTCAACAGATCATAAATGCCTTTTCTGGCCATTGCATTCTGGGTGACTGACACATATCCCTGATGATGTCGCCATCCAAACTATACACAATGCAACGGAGCTCAAAGCATCTGCAATGTTGTCCATTGGCCACTGTAAGAGCAATCCTCAGCAGTCGTCTCTCTAAGACCCGCATTAAATTAAGATAACTGAGAAAAAAGCAGCATGTGGATAAAATAAAAGTTTTTTAAAAAGTTGCCGCATCAGTATCCTTCATCCATTACTTAACACCATACGAAAACAGCTGCAAGGATCCTTGAAATTTGGACCACATCCCAACTAGAGAAACGATTCTAAATGTGTTACTTTAAATGACTCCGGATATTAGGAGCTCGTGCCAACGCATACACATTCAATGGTGATTACCGCCTTGTTTGGGTTCACTTACGGCACTTCTTGACAAACAGATGGACAGCTGGGATAGTCAATGTACAAAGCTGGTAATGATGTGATAAAATACAAAATGTATAAAAGGATATAGAAGCTAAAACTATGGCATGAAAGTCATGAATGTGATCCCAGCCCTCAGATGGTGGAGACCCCAGCAATGTCCCGTACTAACATGTCCATCAATATTAACAATGCTATACTACACTGATCAGCCATAATACTAAAATATTGTGTAGGTCCCTTCATTCTACCAGAACAGCTCTGACCCTTAAGGTGTCCATTATCCTGCTGAACAAGTCCACTGCCATTGGTGTACACCATTGTCATGAAGGGTGCATTTACGTTAATGGTAGGTATTACTTTGACATATATCATCAACATGAATGCCAGGACAGGAGTGGACATGGGCACCATGAGGCAGTTGCCGCTACACACTTCTATACACACTAAAATTGCGTTGCGTTGTGTGTTCTGACACCTTTACTTTTTCTTTTATTACTGTGTACCAGATTGACTAACCTTACCTCCACACATGCATCAGTGACCCTTGGGCACCCATGACCCTGCTGCTGGATTACCAGTTGCCCTTCTGTGGGCCACTTTTGGAAGGTACTAACCACTGCATACTGTCATTTTGGAGGTGCTCTGTCCTAATCCTCTAGACATCAAAATCTGGTCATTGCAAAACGTTTTGCGGATACTTATGCCAGCCCATTTTTTCCAACACATCAACTTTAAAGGAGTTGTCCAGAATCGGAAAATTTTTGATACTGATGACTTATCCATAGGATAGGTCATCAGTATCAGATCTCGAACCTAACCAAAGTGATGCGGCTGTTGGAAGTCATATGCCAAGTATATGGCAAAAAGCAACCTCACTGAATAGGAGCAATGCTGCTTCCGGCCATATACTTAGTATATGAATCCCAGGGGCTACATCAGCTCATTACTTTGTGTTCAGGTGTCGTACCCGACCAATCTGATATGGATGACCTATCCTATGGATAAGTCATCAGTATCAAAAATCTTCACAGTTCTAGGTGCCACTGCTACATTGTACAAGGCTCTATACACTGTATAGAGCTTCCATTCCATACAGTATAGTGGTGGTGCCTGGAACTGCAGACCTGTTCCTTTTCACTTGCATAGGAGCAGGGCAGCTTCCGGACATATACTTAGTGCAGGTCCAGCATCCATACCAGCTGGAGTCAGGGCTCGAGTGTCAGACCCAGACAAATGACTGATGAACTAGCCACAGTATTAAAAATCTTCTAGTCCTGGACCTCCCCTTTAAGAACTGACAGTTAAAGGAGTTTTGCAGCCACTAATGCATATTTCGTATTGATAGGTAATAGGCCATTAGTATCAGATATGTGGACGTCCGACACGCCAACTCTGCACAGATCATCTGTTCTGGCAGATTCCAGGCACCAAAAGTAGCTGCAGTGCACAGGGAGCGTGTGCAGTCTGCTCCTATTCAGGAGTTGTGGAAACATTTATATGAAACCAAGAGATAAACCATCTCTCCGGGGGATAAAAGCAGATGGAAGTTTATTTAGAAGTGAGGTTACAGCAAAAAGAGTATAATAGATAGATGGATGGATAGATAGATAGATAGATAGATAGATAGATAGATAGATAGATAGATAGATAGATAGATAGATAGATAGATAGAAAGAATAAGTTAAACAAGAAGTAACTACAGAGACCTCCAATAGGACAGAGAAGTCTGGCAAATGTCCCAAAACAGGGTTTTTTAAGTAACATTTCTGGAAATCATCCATCAGAACGTCCTCTTACAATTAAAGTCACTCTCTTAGTAGATTTATACACGTGACATGTAGTTAACATTATGCGGCCTAAACATTGGGCCTGTCTCACTTCAAGGCATCACTTATCAAACTATTTTGATTCATCTATCTTAAAGGGATTCTATCATTAGAATCCCTTTTTCAGGCCTACCATGTCGGAATAGCATTCCCCTACCTTTAGATGTCTTCTCCGCGCCACCGTTCCGGTGATATTCACAGTTTTCACAATATGCAAATGAGTCTCCAGACAGTACTGGGGCGGTCCCTCTGCACTCAAATGGCACTAGGGGCGTCCCTTGGGCTACTTGCAGATTCTCCAGCGCCGCCTCCATCTTCTTCAGGAACGGGTCTTCTTCGCGTAGTCTTCCAGGGGCTAGCTTCAAACTTCTAGGACTCGGGCCTAGGGCAATGCCGACTGCGCATGCCCAACAGCCACAAGAAAATGGCCGTTTACACAGTATTGTAAGCAGCCATTTCCTTGTGGCCAGAAGGCATGCACAGTCGGCTGCCCAAGGCCTAGAAGTTTGAAGCCACCGTCGGAAGAAGACCCGTTCCTGAAGAAGATGGAGGCGGAGCTGGAGAGTTCTCTCACAGCATTGGGGATGCCCCCAGTGCTGTTTGAGCGCTGAGGCTCGCCCCCAGTGCTGCGAGAGAACTCATTTGCATACTGACGAAAACTGGATTATATACCGTACGGCAGTGCGGAGAAGACATCTAAAGGTAGGAGATGAATAGCCTTTCTTGAAGCTATTCCTACGTGGTAGGCAGAAAAAAAAAAAAAAAGTTTTAATGATCCTTTAAGGCTATCCCGACATGATAGGCCTGAAAAAAAGATTCTAGTGATAGAATCCCTTTAAACAATGTTTCAGGACTCGCTAACTGGCCACTTGTGAAATTTCAGCAATAAAGGAATTGACAGTATACATATACATCATGGGAATACAATATTTTACCAACTGATTATTAGTAAAAACTATAACGATTATTTTTCTTTATCGCAAGTAATCAGAGCTGAACTGCAGTTCCCCAGCGCTAAACAGCGGACGGGGCGGCAGCTCTGCACCTATTACATGAAACTTAAAGGGTAACATTCCCTTTAACTAGAAGCCCAATGTATCCCACCCCTTAGCAGATGCCACTGTCACTGGAAAAAAGAAAAAAAAATCAATGTTTTATTGTTCTGGCTGAACGCATACTGCTCTAGCTCATGGTAAAATATGTCAAACCTTGGAACGGCGCATCAAAATCCAGTTTCCCCGTGATCTATACAAAGCCTTTAATTCAATGACGGTAATTGTGGCATCTATAGTTTACCACAACAAGGGGTCTTAATTATGTTTGTGTCGATTTTCAGCAAAATAATTTCTTTTATACCTGTGAATTGAATTTATAGGAAAGTCAGGTTAAGTTTGAGAAACAATTTATTTTGTGCCGGCGCTGAACACTTCAGTAATGATATAATATAATTGGTGCAGGATTTAGAAAGAGTAAATTCACTTGTAGCACAGGGGAGGTACGGAAGATAAATGAAGATTCTATTCATTTAGCTGTAATTTCATCTGAGGCCTCTATGAGAGATGGTCGCCCTCACAGAGGAAAACTGCTTATCTGGAAATCTAGCGCAGGTACAGAGGATGTCCTACACACGCCAAGGTGGGATTCACAGTCAATTACACCGCCTTCTAAATTATACATGCTACGTCCATATTAATGGGGGAAATCAGGACATTTTTTTTTTAGCATCTGTGGCTTTGTTTTTTAGGTGGAGAGCTTTATGATGGATGAGCCATGAAAACTAAAACACAAGTTGACATAATCACGTTCAGAAATAGATGTGAAAGTTCTTCCAGCCTGAACTGAAAACTGCTATCCAGGCGAGAGCGGGGTATTGCCATGTCATCAGCTCCTGCTTACACACGGCGAAGGATATGGCGATGTACGGACCGTCTCACACGGCGTCATGAGCTAATATACTATGGATGTCCTGCAACCCATATTCACTAATGGACGGCATCTGACAATAATTTGTTGGGGATGGTTTTACCATCATAGACTTAAAGGGGTCTAGGGCTAAAATATTCATCATGACCTCTCCTTAGGAGAAGTCATTATTATCCGATTGGCAGTGATGTGACATACAGGGATCAGCATAGGTCAGTTCCAGGGATCATGAGATACACAGTCCAGTCATATTAATGTGACCACCGCCTACTTTTGACATCAACGTTAAATAACCAACGGCAGAAGGTGCGTGTCATCAGCCATCTGGGTGCACTCATCATTGTGGAAGGCACGATGGATCAACACAAGTATGCATCTATCCTTGCGGACCATGTTCACCCCTACATGTGAAATGGTTTTCCTCAGTATGATGGCATCTACCAGCAGGACAATGCGACATGTCATAAAGCTTGCAGTGTACGTGATCGGTTCGAGGAGCACCAGGATGAGTTTACTGAACTCCCTTGGTCAGCAAATTCCCCGGACTTGAACCCAATCGAGAATCTGTGGGACCACCTCAATCGGGTTGTTCGTGCCATGGATGCTCAACCGCATAACCTAGCGCAGCTGGTCATGGCACTGGAGTCGGCATGGCTCAACATCCCAGTGATCATCATCACAACATCCCCTCTCTTCCTGCACGTCTCGCAGCGGTCCGCTCTGCCAAAGGTGGTTATTCTGGATTTTGACAGGTGGTCACATTAACATGACTGGACTGTGTACATCCTCTTACTGTATACCAATTCTATCCATACACTTAACGCACCCCACTCACCGGTCATACTAGGCTACACAGGGGTGAAGCAACCCCAACACACAAAGCGGCCACCACTTGCCACCTAAGGTTAGACAAGACACCAGCGTACCCAAACCATGCACAAAGAGCACACAAAAGGGATAACATGGCTGGCGATAGTTATTCTTTTACACATATAAAGTCAAAGGACAATCCTATTAAATTTTAGATTTAATATACACAAAAGGGTACAGTGCATTACAATAAAAAGATGTAATAAAAAAAAACATATACTTAAAAACAATGTACAATAAAACGGACTTACAAAGAATTGACCTGTTTTGACTGTTGGAGCTCGGAGCAAGAAATGGTTAGATCACACTAAGATGTGTCCCCAAAGAATGTGACCAAGAGGTCATGTCTGCCCTCATATTAATGGGTCCTCAGGTCTCCTCACTTCCTGTAACCTTCCATCAGTGATCTCATAATTTATATTTTTTTTGTTAAAAATATAGGGCTTTCATCAGAAAGCTCCCAGTTTATCCAATTTTGCAATGTCTGCTATGATCAACACACTTGACCTGCTATCTACAGTGACCTGTATTGAGTGTTCTTCTTGGGACTTATTGGTCATCTGTCTCCTAGCTTGTGGATTGAAATAAATATTCCAACTGTGGGGAAGGTAGCACAGTAGTAGCGATGGCGCAGATCCAACCAGACAAAGACAGGGATACAGAATCTGGTGCAAAAAGGTTTATTTTGTATTAAAAAAAACAAAAAAAAAAACAACAACCAGCAAAATAAATATGTACCTTTACTTTAGGTACAGAATAAGCAAAATAAAATACAGCCTTAACTTTAGGCAAAAATGTGAAACAAAACCCTGCTCGTCCGAGCACTAACGTAATCAGTATGAAGGTAACTATTGTGTGGTTTAGTATCAGCCACCCAAACAAAATAGCACAGTACGGTCTCACCAGACTTTCAGTATCTCAGGACAGACCCAGCTGCCTCCTCTCGCTCCCAGGATCTGCCCTCTGCAGCCTTTTATGGCCCAGTAACAAGCCCAGGACCCGCACCTGGGATAAGGCCTACTCAAGACCCAAACTGGACTACACATATGTCAGAAACCTGGGGCTGAAATATCGGGACTCCAGCACTCTGCCTGTCACCTTCTCATACAACACAGGAAACTACAGCACAGATAATTACACAAAGGTCCAATCTCCTAACTACACCCATGAATGAAGAAACCCTTACCTAGAAGGAAATTCCTAAAGGGATACAAAACTCATAACACGATATATACATATTTCATCACAGTTGGCAATATGTTTGTCCTAGGGAACCCCTATAGGCTGAAGTCACATCTCGGAAAAACTGTGTTTTTTTTTGTTGCAAATTTTTAATGCATTTTTTCAGTCAACCTCAAGAGTGGCTTAAAAAGGAATAGGAAATGTATGAGGAATCACTTCCATTTTCTATTGGGTTTTCTGAGACTTTTGAACTGGGGGATCCAACACCTGTGACCACCGTAGATCAGATGGATGAAGCAGCAAGCCATGTGAGGGTACATTCATTGGTTACATGGCCTCATTGCAGTTCAGTCCCATTCAAATGAACAGGATGAGCTGCAACACCGAGTACAGCCGCTATACCAATGTACGGTTGGGAGATTAGTAAGTGATTCTAAGGATAGGTTGTTCATCTGACAGCTCTTCCTCCCAACTCTAGTCTTTCCATACACATGTACTGTCAGCTTGGCAAAGCATGCATGTGTTCTCAGTCCTTCCTAAACTCCCTATGACTAGGTTCACACAATAGAATTTGAAGTTGAAATTGGAGGTAGAGTCCACCTCAAAATCTGGTCCAAATTGTGGCTGTAATCTGTTACCAATAGGAGGCGGCATTAGACTTTTCTTTTTCCCTCTCCATATTCCTTCATGTGACCCTATAGCTCATCATACACCCATGTGCATATAATCTTAATACGAAGCAGTTTTTGGCACTTGGACATGGTCAATTAAAATAATAATAATAATAATGGCGTCCATAAGTTGCCATTGAGAAACACTCATTTACTAATATCTATACCAGTTTTTGCGTTGTCACTCCAGCAATGTTCCAGCAGCAAAGAACACATATGATAGTGTATGTGGCTGGGACTGTAGAGCGGTACAAGTCTGTAGCCACAAACGGTCCTGCGATTACGTCTGTCTCCCTGTTCTAGTGATTGATGGGGTTCAAGCGATCGGTGTTTTCTGTGGGATAACCCTTTTTGTAAAGCCCTAGAATACATCTAGGGTATATTAAGGCCTCATTCACATCTGCATTCAGGTTTCCATTCGGAGGGTCTGCTTGGGAACCCTGAACGGAAACTTATACGCATTAGAAAGTGGTTACCTAAGGAAACTACACAGACCCAATAGACTATAATGAGGTCCGTGTGGTTTCCCGCACCAAACTGGCAAGAGAAATGCATATAGGTTTCCATTTGGGGGATGCCCGAGCTGACTCCTTGAACGGAAACTTAAACGCAGATGTAAATGGGGCTTAACATGGAGGAATTTGGATAAGATTCAGACTGAAATCCATGAGTCAGTCTCCGTTAGCCAGCAGAAAAAATAATGTTTGACCTTTCGGCCTACACAAAATTTGCAAATTTTGCAGTGGATTGGGTAAAAAATAAATCTGTTTTTGCATTCCTGAGTAAAAAAATATGCAAATCTATTCTCCAGGATGTAATTAGGAGAACAGTGCCTCTGTATGCCACCCTCTTTCCAAAAGGAACAGATTCCCAGCTATGGACAGTGCTGTTTAGCCTATTGGGCCTCCTCAGCATAGCGCAGGGATACTGATTTGGCAGAGTGAGAGACTATAGACCAGGGTCAGGGGATAATCATAGACATTAGGGAGAGTGTGTGCCTACATAGGCAGTACAGAGACTTACAACTCCGCCATGTGAATCTAGTCTTAGGGAATATGGGTTTCGATACCATGAAGCAAGGTAGGAATGGCTTCATAATCATCAGAATGGAATGGGGCATCTGACCCTCCATCAGGAGAAACTTGGCCTTTACACTTGGGTCATGTGCATGAAGCCTAAGAATCAACATTGCCCAATTGCAGAAGAAAAAGGATGTTAAATGGCATGATACAACACATCGGAATGGTTTTTTTGTCCATAGCTCCCACTAGTACATATCCGTACCATGCCTTGAAGGGGCTCTATCATTAGATTTTCCGGTTCTTAGATAAACATATGCCTGAATAGCCTTTAAAAAGGCTATTCAGGTGCTGCTAATCGTTTTTGGACACCCCTTCCCCGTTTTTCTGAGTTACCGTTAAAATGTATATGCAAATCAGTCCTACCGTGCACAGTGGGTGTTCCGTGCACACAACCCCCCCCGCGTCATAGCTTGTTCACGCCCTCCTCAGTTCTTTGACTTCCTCCTCCTTGCAATTCACTGCCTCCAGCCCCGCGGTTTCGATCCAGCACCATTTTCCTGTAGAGAACATCGCGACCGTACTGTGCATGCTGGCGTAGTTCTCAGGGGAACTGAGCAGTTCTCTGCACAAAAATGGCTCCGTAGTAGTGCTCCGGAGGGAGCGCTACTGCGCATGCACGATATTTCGATCCAAACTGCCGGGCTGGAGGTGGGGAATCGCAAGGAGGAGGAAGTCAAAGAAGAAAGAGGGCGTGAACAAGTTATGACGTGGGGGGGGGGGGGTGCACGGAACACCCACCGTGCACGGTAGGACTGATTTGCTTAAACATTTTAACGGTAATTCAGAAAAACAGGGGGGGGGGTCAGAAATGATTAGCAGCACCTGAATAGCCTTTTTAAAGGCTATTCAGGCATATGTTTATCTAAAAACCGGAAAATCTAATGATAGAGCCCCTTTAAAAGTCACTTTACACAGTACATCTCAGAATACCAACCTAAAGGGGGGGAAATACAGGCACATCGTATTCAGGCCATGTTTTTCTCATTGAAAATTGGGAGACTTCAGATAAGAATGTGCTGTTTTGTATTCTACAGCGAGCTGCGCTATAAACTGATATCTCGCCACTACTGTCATTTGTTAGATATCTTTATAGATCAAAGAATATGCACAATCCACAGTCTGAATCTGTATTTAATGAACTTCCTATAAAAATCCTTTGAGGCTATTTGAATCTGATATTTTCATAAAGTGACCACATATAACCATGGCTACTATCAGCTGTCAGCGAGGCTTATTAAACTAAAGGATGCCGATTCAATACGCACACGGTTTAATTTATCATTGAACTGACAGATAAAGCAGCAGAGCTGTAGTTAGAGGAAACTATATCAGGTTACTACAGAGAGTACCTGCATATACGGATGTCTGCGACCACGACAAACCCCTTTATCGGAGGTCATCTATAAGGTGTCCTATACAGAATGTATATAGCAATTTATAGGGGGGGGGAGTCTTAAGCAGGCTGTATGTGTAAGGATTTTATTTTACCCTCGCAGTTATAATAGAGAAAGAAGTACCTGCTGGACTTTTCCTTCTGTAATCCAATAGGACAGAAGAAAGATAAACATGGCCTCCAGGTTTTTTTTGTTTTGTTTTTTTACATTACAGTGAATGGGAATGAACAGAAACGGAAGTGGCTTCAGTCACTTTAAAGGGAACATGGAAGGGCAATCTGGAACACTAAACCAACCATAGGTCCTTTATGGACGGGGTTTAATACACTATATTGGATCCTGGCACATGTGCAGTGAAGCCAAGGTGCACTATTCCAACTTCCCCAAACTACTCTGGTACCCCAGTGCCTGCACAGAAGAGTCACTTTTTTTAATACAGGAATGGACAACTTTATAACAGAGCCATATTGGATACTAAACCCCTGGTCCATAAGGACCTATGGGTACTTTACTATCCAAAAATCGCCCAGACTGGTTCCCTTTGCGTTGCTCTGACCCAATGAGAGATGAGAACAACAGACTTCACCGACAGCAGCATAGGCCCAGCTTTACAATGTGGATGTTACTAGAAGTGGACGTACTGATAATGGCAAAATTATATTTTGAAAACAGAAAATATGTTGTTCCAAATTATTATTACATAGAATTGAGTTTTTGATAACATTCAATGGGTCATAATGACATTAAAGGAGTTCTCCCATCTCAGTCTTTCAGCCAGGCTGTGTGCAGTGTCTGCTTCTCACTTCCTGTATTTCTCCCCCTCCTGCTGAACGGGACAAACAACACTTCTGCAGGTCAGATAATCTGCAGATTCTTGTACAAAACGGACTCAGTGTTATCTGTGTGTTTACTTAGAGAGATAATAGACCAGGCTTTATCAGCAAAGTGCAATTAGCTGAACGGATTGTCCTGCCAGCACTGAGTAAGTGACATCACTTGTCCTATCTCCCAGGTCCGTGGTTATAGCAACACAGTGTAAACAATGGGGGGAATAAATTCACATACCAGGCAAACAAAGGAGAATTTCTAAAACAATATATTTAGAAAAGGGCTTCCATTTACATAAGCTACCAGTATAGATAGGATCCTTGAGATGGGACAACCCCTTTAATATCACTTCTAAGAGAGATCTGTTTATTTGCTGCATGCGCAGATCAGTTTACATAGGATAAAACACATCATAAAGGGGCTGTGCCATGAAGAATATTTATCTCTCCCCAAAGGTTGGGGTCAGACCAATCCTGAGAATGGGGGAGTTGTGCATCCCCTGCGGCTAAATGTAGGTACGCCCCTTGTTGGACAGGTCGTATCTGTGCTCTTATTCACTTAAATTTTAGAACTGGAGATAGTTGAAGTACAATACTTGGCTACTGCTGGTGTTCCCATTGAAGTGAATGGGTCTGTCCAGAACAGACATGACTACATTCAGCCAGTGGCTGCAGTCAAATTGAATACCCAACATAGGTGAAACGCCCCAATTCTCAGGATCAGAGGGAGTCTGCCCGCTATTTTTTCTCTATCCTAAACAAGACATTTATATTTCCTGATCAAATTCCATATTGATATAGTAGCCATCCTTTGAGATGACTTTAACAACTCTGACTTCCATTGAACTTGTAAGTCCATGTATAGTTTCTGCTTGGATTTCATTTGAGGATGCCACTATTGCCTCCCAGAGCTGCTGCTTTGAGGTATATTGACGACCATTCTCATAGAGCTTCCTTTTAAGGATGCTCCACAGGTTCTCAATAGGATTGAGGTCAGGAGAGGACGGTGGCCAAACCATGATTTTACCTCCTTTTATGCCCATAGCAGCCAAGGAGTCAACGGTTTGATGAAACGGTGTATTGTCTTGCATGAAAATTATTTTATTTTGGAAGGCTCGATTCTTCTTCTGATACCACGGCACCAAATGCTCAGTTAGGAACTCCATGTATTGTTCAGAGCTCATTTGGGCACCATCAGGGATCCTAAAGGGACCTAACATCTCGCTTCCCAATATTCCAGCCCAAACCATCACTCCGCTACCCCCTTGGTGGCATTGCAGCCATCCCGAAGTCCATCCATCAGGACCATCCAGAGTAGCACAGCATTCATCGGTGAATAAAACCTCTTGAAAGTTAGTCAGCTTATATTTCTGAGCCCACTGCAGACGCTTTTCTTTGTCACTTTCGGTTAGGGGTGGCCAAACTGTAGGTTTAGCCATAGCTGCCAGGTTGCGGAGAATCCTCCATCGAGAGGTTCGCGCCACTCCAGGGACACCAGCAGTCTCAAATACCTGTTTACTGCTCTTCAGTGGCATTTTTACAGCCGCGCTTTTAATAACATGAATTTGCCTGGCAGAAAGTTTCCTTAATAATCCTTTATCAGATCGTATTCGCTTGTGCTGTGAATCGCTCACAAATCTTTTCACGGTTCGATGATCTCTCTTTAGTTTTCGTGAAATATCAATTGTTTTCATGCCTTCTGCAAGACATTGTTCTATTTCATGCTTTTCATCTTCGGAAAGGTCTTTATTCTTCCCCATGTTGCTAGAAATCGGAGACTTACTTAATAAGGTGGAACTTTCCCTTTAACCAAGAATACCTGACAATCTAAATAACAACGCTCTCGGAGTCGGATATCAGAACTGGTAAAAGATATAGGAAATAAAACAAGGCACTCGAAGCATGTGCCACAGCTCAGTTACCCTCTAAACCCATCAGAAAGATCTGCACAAAAAGTCTATCGGGCAAAAAAGCACTTGTGTATGAGCACTCTTGGAACTACAGTCTGCAAGTTGTGCAAATAACACCGTCATCAAAGATGGGATTCTTTACTGTAAGAGCAGTGAGACTATGGAACTCTCTGCCCCCAAGGTGTTGCGATGGTTGATTCATTGACCAAGTTCAAGAGTGGTTGAAATTCTAGAAAAAAAAAGAATATAAGAAATTATGGGTACTAGGTTTCTGGAGAGTGGACAATGAGACAGCAATTTATTTCCCTTAAAGGGAGTCTATCATTGGCTATATTGTTTTTTAAATAAGCATATCATAATGGCTATTCTAGGCATACCTTTCATTCATTGATCCTCGCAGCCGATTTTTAATTAACCCGGTTTTCTTGATATGCAAATTACTCTTCAGGGAGCACCAGAAGCCTTATCCCTGTTCCCTGAGCACTGCTGCGTCATCAGCTGCCTTAGTTTCTCGTCGCCCTCTTCTTTACAGATAATCCCTTCTTCACTGCTTCCAGAGCAGCTAGTCACGTACAGCGCATGTGCGAGATTTTAATCGTGCTTTAGGTGTAGAAATAGGGATCGTCTGTAAAGAAGGGAGCAGTAAGAAAACTGAGACAGCTGATGACGCAGCAGTGCTCAGGGAACAGGGGTAAGGCTTCTGATGCTCCCTGAAGAGTAATTTGCAGATCAAGAAAACCGGGTTAGGGCGGGTTCACACCTGCGACCAGTCTCCACTTTAAGGTTACCGTCTTCTGCCTGAGAAACTGGACAGGAGACTGAAACCGGCAGTCACTTTTCAAACCCACTCATTTGAATGGGTTTGCAAAGTGTCCACCCGTGAGGCAAAACTGTTTTTTTAACCCAGACACAAAGTCGGACATGCAGGACTTTGTGCCCGGTTAAAAAAAAAAAAAAAAAAAAAAAAAAAAAAAACGGTTTTGCTGTGGAGACCACATAACGCTCATGGGCGGACACCGACTGCCGGGTTTCCATCTCCTGTCGGCAGAAGATGTAAACCCACAAATCCTTAGTCTCTTGGAAGAAAAGTAGATGACCATAGTCTTTTTTGGTCCACAATTAGTTTCCATTAAAGCGGGCCGGCCTGTCACCAGGTGAGAAAAGACCAAAGACGTACATCTCGTAGGCCTTTGCACCATAAGGATTTTGGTGTTTTATTTATTTCAAGCAGCAGCTCATGCAGCAAAGAAAACCTCTGAGTCATTGGCTGCTATGGGCATAAAATGAGAGAAACTTATGGCGTGGCCGCCATCCTTAGACATAAGATCTATGAGGGCGAGAGGCACTTCACATCAAATCAAGGCTATTCTGGCATCCTGCAAAGAAATTCAAGTAGAAACTATCCAAAAACTCACAAGTTCAATGGATGCAAGAATTGTGACGGTGATCTCATAAAAGGTCACCCATGTTAACGTGTAACTTGTCCTGTTAAGATCTTTTTGCGTGAAAGAGCTTTCGATTTCAATATACGTCACCTCTTAATGTTGCAAATTCAACAAATGACCGTTTTCTGTTCTTTTTAACCTATAAAATGTTTAGAAAATCTGTTGTGCAGAATAATTTGGAACACTGGATTTAGATTTTTTTTAATTTGTAGATAAAAAAAAATCATCATCATTGGGAGTTTATCCAATAAAATTTGACTAATATAAGATATAAACATTATACTGACTGTCATACTGTAATTTGCATAATAATTTAGAATACGGCGTACATGTAGCAATATTTTCAGCGAGCGATCGGCGTCCATAGGATAAACCCCCATCTCTTTACTACTATTGTATGTGCTATGACCAACCTCCTGCTATATTAATACAGCACTCTGGCACTGCTTATTCACTAAGTAACGATTCCTCCAGTATATAGAAATTCATTTATTATTATCCTAGACAGACGCCTGTCATACAGATATAATGGAGAAGTCTCACTATATACTGATATACACTTATGGAGAGTGGGGTATTCATACTGTCCTCCCAGCAAGCAGACATGATACTGTCTCTAGCTGTTCCTATGATGCGGTGCTGAGGCATTATGGGATTAAATCATATTTCTGAAAAAAAGCGAAATCTAAAAATCCAGATGATGTCTGATCAGAAGCAGAAACAATGCTGAACTTCAAGTATGGGAGTGCAATATACATAAAACTATATAACTTCTAACTTCAGGAACTGCCTCTCTCTGCGTTTTCTTCCAGCGCTGGCTTCAAACTTCTAGGCATGCGTAGTCGGCTCTGCCGTCGGGTCTCAGGCTCTGCCTACAGCCATTTTCTTTTGGTCGCTTACACCGTAAGTAAGCGGCCATTTTCTTGTGGCCTGTGAGCATGCGCAGTTGGCTCTGCCCAAAGCCTGGAAGTTTCAACCCAGCTCCGGAAGAAGATGCGCAGAGAGGCCGTTCCTGATGAAGATGGAGGCGGTGCTGGAGATTTCTCTTGCAGAATTGGGGACGCCCTCAGTGCTGTTTGAGCGCTGAGGACCGCCCCCAGTGCTGCCAGATAACTCATTTGCATACAGATGAAAACCCGGATTTCTACCGAACGGCGGCGCGGAGAAGACATCTAAAGGTAGGAGAAGAATAACTTTTCTTAAGGCTATTCCTACGTGTTATCAAGAAAAAAAAAATTGATTTTAAAGGTAGAATCCCATTAAAGAGATTTTCTAGGTTGAATAATTAATTGCCTATCCTTAAATCAATTAAAGATCAAAAAGGGTATGACACCTACATAATTGGCCAACCTCCTGTTCCTGCAATGGGTATGCCTTGCATTACAGATCAGCCCTTTCACTTGAATGTGACCGGAGAAGCAGGACAGACGTGCGAATTGTGTTGGACATACAAATAAGGTGTACATATCTCAATAGTATGCCTTATCTGGCAGCAGCTAATCTTCTGTGTGAGTAAAGGATTGGGCATATTAAAATCTAACATGCCTGATCCCTCTGAGCCTTCTAGGAACAGTGTCACACCAATACAGATTAGGGCACCGAACAGCTTCAGGGTCCCTCAGATTGTGTCAGCTTTAGGAGTAATACAGTTTAGGGGTAACAAGCTGGAGGACTACAAGGACCAGTTACATATAAGGGTAACTTCACATGGCGGAATATGTAGAGGAATTCCTCTTCATTTTCAGGCCACGATCTGCCCACGATGGGATGCCACTACCGATTATGTCCAGATGATTGGGTATAACCGGCAGCGAGTCTCCAGCCGTGGCTGAATCTGCAATGGCATCTGTGACCAGATCGAGCAGGACACTTGTTTTCAATGGGAGGACGCTGAAAAAAAAAAACAACAGGCAGAATCTGGGCGGAATCTGCCGCCGATTCTATGTCAGAATCCTCCCCCAAATCCACGGCAAATTCCTCCATGTGAACCTACCCTACGACAACATTTACTATCCAGATGTTCACTCTGTTAGCCATGATTTCACATTTTCATTCATTCCTTTCCAATCTATACTACTTGTACTTGAACCTTAACAGGTCGGGACTACATAGAACTACAGACAGCGGCCTTGATGCTCTGCAGAGCTTTAATAGCCATTCCTCTCCAGTCTGTGGTTTTATTGTTATAGACACTTCTGAAATATTGATAATCCTCTACACAGCAAGAGTCTACGCCTTAGCTTAAAATACGCTTATATGGATTTTGCCTGCTCTTCTCACGGCTGTCTCAGTTAAAGGATGACCTCAGGATAAAATGAACTCAGACTAAACTAAATAAGGCCGTGAACATTGGGGAACGCAAGGCTAATGGCCATCCCATGAGTCTTAGAGGACTGAAGACCATTAGGCCTAGAAGTTTGATTGAGTAGAACTTGATGAAAACACCACAGACAGCTCAGCGGCAAACCCACTGTGAGGGCTCGATAGGCGGACACCAGAAATAGTTAAATGTTCCCATATTAAATATGGATGATTTCAGGCTTGCAGCATTGCCTATCTTTAGAAATAATGTATGGAGCGAGGGTGAGGAGACATTTGTAGTCAGGTCAGGACCAGTGAATAGTTTCACCCCGGCAGATGACCTAGGTTAGAAGATGAAATAGTCTTTGTTGAGCTCATGAAGTGAGGGGTTGGATTTGGCTGCAAACCTGAGACGAGGGGAGGCGGTAGGTCGCAGCTGCAGATTTTTAACAAGGTAGTGTAGGGGAACTTTGATTTCAAGAATAAATCATTACCTGGACAGCGAGACAAGATGCATTGTCAGACAGCAAGACCTGTTCACCTGAGGAAGAGCAGAAGACACAACAGTGTTACCAATGTGAATGTGCAGGAATATCGTGGAACAGGAGGCAAATTTATAAATAGGACTTGTTTTTTGATGATTTAGGAAAATTAATATATTCCACGTGTCAGCAGTTTTCTGTATCGTAGAATGAAAGAAAAAAAATTGTCACAAATCTCAACCACACACTGCAGATTTTTCTTCCAGAAGACTGACATGTGCAACATCAACTTCTGCTGCAGATTTTACACTTTTAAAACCAAGGTGAATCCGCAGCAAAGTTTGGTGCTTTCACATCACGTTTTTCACGAAAGGGCTCGTTCACATCTGCGCCCGGTCTCCGTTCTGCAGGTTTCTGTTTCCTGCACAAAACAGAGCAGGAGACGGAAACCTGCCAGCATGTTTCATACCTATTCATTTGAATGGGCTTGAGAAGTGTCCAGCCGTGTGCGCCGGTGAGCGTTTTATACTCTCCGCAGCTAAACCGTTTTTTTTTTAACTGGACACAGAGTCGGACATGCAGTACTCTTTGGTTTAAAAAAAAACGGTTTCGCCGCGGAGATATCACTACCTTTGTCAATAGACTAGGGAGTTCTGTAGACCAATGAGGGTGTTGCTGCTTACCTTGTTGGTGCAATGCCAACACCATCATTACTCCAAAGACCTCATTTGCATGTTGATAAAGACAGAGAGGTCTCAGCAATGGACACACAAAGGGAAAACGGATAGTGTTTGATCCACGTGACCCTAATCTTTCTCCAGGGTTGGGTTGATCTGCTCAGTCCTGGTGACAGACTCCCTTTCAGAGAATGGGGCTGCCAATGGCCAGGAATGTAGCTGTACAGGGAAAGCTTTCAAGGGCACCCAGTGCGACAACAGCAGCACAATCCCATTATCCTATGGATAGTGGTGGTCAGAGATAGGAACCCACTGATAAAAGTGATAGCATATTCTTGCTATATACCATCACTTTATCACATAGAAATACCGCTTAAAGTAAGGGTAGCTTCCAATCTGGCAGAGTCAGCCATGTATTACATGTTATTTTACACTGCCCCATCACTGGCTACTACAGGGGAAAAAATATGATAAAGCAATTGTAGTCCTGATTAAGAAATATTCTTCCATTTTGAGTCTAGAGCTCCTATACGGACCTGTGTGCATGTAGTCTGATTTTGCAGTCAAACCGTGATTCGCCCACGATGAGATGCCGCCGCTGCTTATGTCTAGATGAATGGGCCTAATCAGCAGGGAGTCTCCAGCTGTGGCTTCCGTGGCTGAATCTGCAATGGCATCTGTGACCAGATCGAGCAGGACACTTATTTTTTCAGCATCCTGCTGCAATCTCTACCTCCCATTGAAAACGATCAGAATCTGCTGCTGTTTCTGGGTCGGAATCCTCCCCCAATTCCACAGAAAATTCCGTGCATAGGGTAGGCTAGCAAGAAGTAATTGACGGTGACTGCAGTATCAAAATATAGGGTTTGACTACGATTGATCACCATATAGCCATATAGGTCAAAATAACTGCTGTATACTCTAAGTGAAATTGGTTGTGAACATGTACATAGCCCCTTTCACTTCATGTGACCTAACACTTACATCCTCTATTATCAGAACCTCCCACGCTCATATACAAGACTTCTCCCGAGCTGCACCACTTCTCTGGAATTCTCTACCCTGGACAATAAGATTAACTCCCAATTTCTACAGTTTCAAACGCAAACTAAAGACGCATCTTTTCAGACAAGCCTATCACAATTTCTAACGTAAACCCTTAAAGGGGTATTCCCACGTTGCATACTCAGCAGTCTTTACTGCTGTAAAATCTTCTTTCTTCCTGGTTTCTTGCATCATTTGGTGGGTGGGGTTTCACATGCAACCTGCCGTTTAGCTCCACCTCCAAATTCGTGTGTAGCTCCACTCACCCATATTGGACTATGAAGTACAGGCAGGAGCAACTCCATTCTGTGTTACATACAGAGACTGCCTGTCTCTGCCATAATGAACACAACTGAATTAGCTAGCCTGATAACTGGGAGAACAGAAGAAATGAAAGCAGCTCCTCTCCTCTATCTGAGAGCAGGGAGGTAGGTCACGTGGTGTAGACACAGGAATAGCCAGAAACAGAGGCTCGCTCCCTGCACTTAGCCCCTCCTCCCTCCCCCCTGAGAGCAGCAGATACATCACTTGACTCATGAGCAGCTAAGTCAGGGCTGTGACAACAATGAATTGAATAAAGTAAGATAGTGGACAAACAAAGCAGTTTTGCTGAAGCAATGTATTTAGGAAAAGTCTTACATTCACATTAACAAGCAGTATAGATAGGATCCTTGTGATGGGACAACCCCTTTAACCCTCCTCTGTCCCCGCTCCCACATTACCCCACATGATATGATGTCATCTCAGGATAACTTTATAGGTCCAAGCTCCATCCACATGTTAAAGGACACGACTGTTGACGGCTCATAAAGTCTTATGTTTATGTAATGACAGTCACCTCTATTACAAAAGTGTCTGACCTCTGTATAAGCAATGCCGCCCCTGCTACCTCTTGTGTCACCCCCTCTCCCTCATAGATTGTAAGCTCTTGCGAGCAGGGCCCTCAGTCCCAGTGTGTGAAATGACTTTCTTTGTAATGTATCTTTCTGTCTGTATTTGAACCCTTCAAATTGTACAGTGCTGTGGAATATGTTGCCGCTATATAAATAAACATTTTTATTATTATTCTGTGTGATCCCACCTACTCATATCCACCATAAAATGACTGTCTGTTGCCGCTGATCAGAATGTGAAGTGGCCTCAGCCATTAGTTTACATTGTGTGAACAAGACATACTTGAGGCTCTAGGGCTGCAGTGCAAACTCTATTCCTGGGCTTGTGCAAGTAAATGCAGGAGAGTCTACAGAGCCTTGTAGTAACTGCAACCGATATAGCTATGGTGCGGGGATAGTACATGCAGACAATCGAGGCGTATTCTATTAACACTGTACATGTAGACACCCAGAAAAGGTTCAGACCATGAGCAGTGACCCCGTCGGACATACTTCTGTTCGGGTCATATCTAAACAATCCCATCACATTCACCATCTCATGGCATAAGCTGCCTTCGGTTAATAAAAAATGATCCGAAGGAAATATACCGAAATCCTCACGTATTGTTTGACCTCTATATCTATTCCATACAAATCGTTTTAGCAGAATTAGGAACACAGCGCCCCCCATGACAAGCAAACGATTATGCAAATGTGGTTCTCTGCAGCAGCACACAATAGCCCAGAACGGTTTCCAGCTGATCTTCGCTTAGGTGCGGAGGATGCAGGATAAGGAGGGAATTATTCCATTATTCCAACATATAAAGCCGATTCCATATAATAATGTATTGTGCATATACAGTATACAGCGGGCTCTGAGATCCACTATCAGAGAGCGTCCCTGCAGCCGGTATTGCACACGGCAGTTCAAGACCCGCAGACAAAAGAGGGATGACAGGATCACTGCAATAAAAATTCGCTGCCTAAAAGACTACAGGCTGCCATGTATTAGTCTTCATTACTTTGCAGCCTTCTGACAATAGTAGCGGGCTGCAGTTCACCAAATGTGGGCAATAATGTAATCTGATGATATATGAAGAGCTGCTGAAGGGAGCAAGGACCACTCCAGCCTGTGTGGATTTTAACAGCTCCTTCTTTATCAGCCCCTCCACCCCTTTTCCATTAACCATGACACTTCCAATAAATGCTGGCTCAGCTTTTTTTTTTTTCCCCTGCAGTAACCATGCCAACTATACCTGCCTCGGTATAATTTTATATAGCCATCGGCAGCCACATTACCAAGTCAATAACAGACTGTTGGCGGTTTGGGGGGAAGATTTTGCGAGGCGGTGCTGACATAGAACGCCGTATATTGATAATTAACCGGTTTACACAGAGCTCTGCGCACCAGGACTCATCCCCCGCACCATATTGTGTTTGCCATTATCAAGGCTCGAAACAGCCGGTGATACAATAATGTAAAGTGGATTATATTATTCAACCCCAAAAATACATTTCAGTTCAGCTTTAGGTTAAAAAACGTGTAATGCTGGAGACGGTATAGTAGGAGATTATGAAGCAGACAGCAAATGCATATAGACATGGACATACATATAGTACGGTGCAAATGCTTTAGACAGGTATGTGGGGGGGGGAAGCTGCACAGTAAGAATGCTTCCAGAAATAAAAGGGTTAATAGTTTAATTTTGCCAATAGAAAGTAGAAATCTAAATGCCACCAATATTTGGTGTGACCTTTGCTCTTCGGAGGAGGAGTCCTGGAAGTGATGATATGCCCCCATAGAGCCCTGATCTCAACATCATCCAGTCTGTCTGGGACGACATGAAGAGACAGAAGGATTGGAGCAAGCCTACATACACGGAAGATCTGGGCTTAGTTCTCCAAGATGGTGGAACAACCTCCCTGTCGAGTTCCTTCAACAACTGCAAGTCTGCAAGCGTACCAAGAAGAAGGAAAGAAAAAGGGCAAAGGTCACACCGAATATTGAGGGGATTTAGGTTCCTCTTATGTTCACTCACTTTGCATTTTAGGAACTGAGAAAAATGAACGAACAAAACTTCTATTTCTGAAAGAATTCTTGTTTTGTCTAAAACTTTTGCACAGTGTTGCATATAAAAAAAGAGGATTTTAAACAAAAGACCGTGCCAATTGTGCCATTCTCTCAGTCACAATAAAGGGCACCCCAAGGATCCCCAACATTCAAAGGAGCCCACTGGGAGCTGGTGGTATCCACTGCCACCCCCTACCCCTGTTTGAATAGGGTGGTTGTTGGCTATTTCAGTCCCACTGAAGTGAAAGGAGCAGCAGTGTATATACATGACCGCCACTTTATTTTCGTGCCCCCACTAATCAGATACCCGTTACCCTAGTTTACTTTGTGGTACAATCCATTTAGGAGAATTCCCCTCAATGAGTAAATACATAGAGGCTGGAAATACAGTTCCCCTGTACAAGTCCTTGTCATTGAGATAGCTGCACCCTCTCCCAGGACCCACAGGACACATCTGGTCTACCACTAGGGTACGGTTGCCTTTTAACAAATCTCATCGCTGTATTTTATAAGCAGGACACATTTCTTGACTGAAGCAAGTACTTACTTTTCAATGGCTGGTAAATGGTAGCGTTTTCTGGCCATGGCTCGACAGCTGTGAAGGAAACAGAAGGGGAGGTAAATTATACACAACATTACCAGGGTTGTTATATCTGTAAATGATCCATCTACAGAAATTTACTGCATTGATCGGGAGGCAGAACATACTACCCTGTAACCTCAGGAGCGAAACACATCGACAACCATCACCTTGGATCATGGTGACCTGTTCGGTCCCCAGACCCCTTAGATAACTGTTGGGAGAGCTCTTCCCTATATATATATATATATATATATATATATATATATATATATATATATATATATATATATATATCTCTTCTCAATCTGGCAGTAGGTTATCTTATGGCAGCTTATGATATTTCCCCACAATAACAGATTGGGCATGCTGAAATTCAACATGCCCACTCCTTTCCCTCCCTTTAACATCTGCCATTAGGAAAGAGTCAGGACAAAACCATTTATCATATATACTTGAGTATAAGCCTAGTCTTTCAGGAAAGTTTTTGTGCTTATAAAAGCCCCCCTCGGCTTATACTTGAGTCAAGCAAAAAAAAAAAAAAAAAATATTTTTTTTTTTGGTGGAGGGGTGAGGGGGGTCTATGACCAGGCGCAATAGTAATGTATAGAATCTCTCATATGATAGTGGGAAAAAAAAAAGCTTTAGAAAAATATAATAAAAAAATAAATAAAAGTTGTAAATCCCTCCTTTCCCTAGAATACATATAAAAGTAGAAAATGACTGTGGAACACAAACACATTAGGTATCCGTGTGTCTGACAGTGCCCGGTCTACTGAATATAGGGGATCTGCAGTGCTCCTGTTCCATCGGGAAGGGGTTAATAGGAGCACTGCAGATCCCCTATATTCAGCCAGGCTAAATTCCAAGTGGGGGAAAAAACCCAGTCCTCAAGCTCAGGGAAGGGGCAGACAGACAACCAAAACACCCCCTCCCCTTCCCCACACACAGCAACTACTGCACCCAAAAACTCCGACCATTTTAATTTTTGAAATTTTCCAGTAGCTGCTGCATTTCCCCCCTCGGCTTATACTGGAATCAATAAGTTTTCCCAGTTTTTTGTGGTAAAATTAGGGGCCTCGGCTTATATTCGGGTCGGCTTGTACTCGAGTATCAGAAGATTGACTATTTCCACTAGAAGTGTCAGGATCGTCTGACCTTCATCTAACGTGTATGGTCATCTTTAGGCCTTGTTCACACACTGGACAGCCCAGGTATCAGTAGTGCAACCGAGGTCATAAAAGAAAAACACAGTAAAAAATGACATTGCAACGTCAGACAACAATGGAGTATTATAGAAGTACCATCCAGCAGTATATACCGTGTCTATGCCTCTATTACATATAACTGTAAGGACACCATGTGCCGCCATACTGACTCCATGCACGCTATTGACGGCTAATGTAACCAAAGCTACACGTTGCATCTCTATGTACAGGAGTTCCTACATCACCAGGCTTTGACATTGCTAAAGTATTAACCATTATTAAGATTACTACAGAAAATCTGCATTCAGAGGTCGTATTTTTATCTGGCGGGCGCCAAAATGGGAGTTTGCGCTATCAATCTAAGGCAGGAGGTTTCCCTGTTTTTCATTCATGGCTTTAGCTAATATTTTAATCCAAGAACTATACAGACCCCCGCAGACTAAAAATACAGGAAACTTAAGAGGACTTGCACCTTCCTTACAGACTGGCACAGTAAGGGTTACAGGCAGCGCATAAAACCTGCAGCATCACTCTCCTGAATTGTGTGCGCAGAGGTGAACAACATTTGCAGAACAGTAGGCCTGGAAATTACACATTGCTACAGCTCTGTCATATTTCCAATCCATCAACTTGATTAATGTTATAATAACTCCATATAAACTTATCATTCACGCTGTAATGAAGTCAATCCCAGCCTTATTCTTGGACTACTAAACTCCTCTAGGCACTTGCACAGGTAAATAAAACAGTGGCCATATTGCAAAGTATCCGGTGCATTCAATTACCAGACATTAAAGAGATCCTGCTACACCTATAGAGCAGGGTATTACAGTATCACAAGGGTGAAGAAGGGTTAAAATAAGGGTGGTCATTTACAGGCAATATTCCTAAAGAATAAAGTGTTATACGTACCCTTCCTTCATTATTCCTATTATAACATGCAATATGGAAATCAGTGACCTCGTACAGGGGAGGTTTAGACCTAAAACTGCCCACATATGGTAGAAGATGTATATTGACAGATGGCAACCCCTGTTTCAAATTAGTTCTAGGCCAATATGGGCATGTGGATGGGAGCCTAGTAGGGACAATATGGGCATGTGGTTTGGGGCCCTGTAGGGACAATACAGGTTCATGGCCTGGGGCCTAGTAGGGACAATATGGGCATGTGGCTGTAGGCCCAGTAGGGACAATATGAGCATGTGGTTGGGGGCCCTGTAGGGACAATACAGGCTCATGGCCTGGGGCCCAGTATGGACAATATGGGTATGTGGCTGTAGGCCTAGTAGGGACAATATGGGCATTTGGCTGGGTGCGGCTGTAAGGACAATATTGGCATGAGGCTGGGGGCATAAAAAGGGACAATGTAGTGAGGATAGGTCACCAATTAAAGATAGTTTGTGGTATAACATGCAGGTCCTGACCAATCAGCTGTTTGAACACTGCTGCCCCTTCAGTACTTACTAAAAAAAACTGTGGCTGTGCTTGGTATTGCAGCTCAGCCCATTCACTTAAATGGGACAGAGATGTGATCAGGCCATGTGACCAATGAACGTAACGTCACATGGTCTGTAAAGCAGAAGCAGTGTTGGACCCCACAGATCTTCAACTGATGTCCTATACTATAATTAAAGGGATTCTACCATTAAAATCAAATTTTTTGTTGATCACACGTAGGAATAGCCTTAGGAAAGTCGTCCCCAATGCTGCGAGAGAACTCTCCAGCGCCGCCTCCATCTTCTTCAGGAACCGTCTCTCTGCGCGTCAAACTTCTAGGCCCCAGGCAGAGCCAACTGCGTATGACCTCAGGCCACAAGAAAATGGCCGCTTACTTACTGTGTAAGTGGCCATTTTTCTTGTGGCCTGTGGGCATGCGCAGTCGGCTCTGCCCAACCTTTGAAAGAAAACGCGCAGAGTGGACATTCCTGAAGAAGATGGAGGCGGCGCTGGAGAGTGCCCCCAATGCTGCAAGAGAACTCATTTGCATACCGACGAAAACCAGATTATATATCGAACGGCGGCGCAGAGAAGACATCTAAAGGTAGGAGACGAATAGCCTTTCTTAAGATTTTTCCTACGTGGTACCCAGAAAAAGAGGAGTTTTAATGATAGGATCCCTTTAATGTGCCAAGTGATAGTTCTGGTGAAAACTATGCGACTGGCGAGTGGCATATACGCTAAACAAGTGAATCCTAGACATTTAAGAAGAGAACCCCTTTAACCTCTACCTGTTTCTACAGTAGTCTAATCTGGCAGATGTAACAGATATAAAAAGCCCTTTCCATTAGTCATAATCAATATGAGAAATATATGGTACGATGGTCATGATATAGTGTCCAACATCCGCCACTTCCATCCACATTTGTGAAAGGGCAGATCAATTTTATAAAAGAATCCCAAAAATCAATGGGCTAAAACCTCCCGATACTAGAGGTCAACCCCTACAGATAGATAGGACGGATGACCCACCGACGCGGCGATAAAATGAACTCGGCTTGGCTTAAGTAAAGATGTTCTGCGGTTTGAGTTATTTGAAGATCTGTCAAGGTTTTTCAACACTAGACAGAAATACAAAGCCGCTTTGTGAGGAACTAAAAACCCCTAAGGATAATATTTGTTTTTCCAAGAAGAAGCCAATTTATCATATTGAAAGTAATATACATGTTCCTAGATATTTAACAGATAGAAAATTCATTATATACTTCACCCGACTAAGTAGAAGACATTTTCTAATAACTTACAGTCGGGATTGCAGTTTTGGTCTTATTAAATTGATTTACAAGACCAAGAAAATTAGTCTTAAGCAATTTTAATAGAAGTTTCAAAGTCTGAATGTTTGTTAGATATATTGATGATTAAATGTTCACTTGCCAACCGGGAGGAAAAGTCGAGCACAGACAATTTTATAGCAGAATCTATTACATCTTAATGTCTTCCTAATTAATCAGAAGGAGAATTGGATGGCTCAGAAAATAAACATCTGAGGAGAAGGCAATCTCCTGAGGAGAAGACATTACCGAGTGTGTAATGGATTATCAGGGGCACGCAACCATTCCTGGTCCAAGGGGGACACGTCGTCAGGTCAAGTCTCGATGCCAACTCAACTCGATGCTCGAGTACCGTGGAGTTTGTTTGCCCCTACTAGTAACTAGTGTTGAGCGAGTAGAATTCGTCGAATACCTCGCTGGCATAGGAATGCGTGTAATCGGCCGAACGCCAAGGGGTTAAACGTTTCGAAGATTCGATGCGTTTAACCCAGGGGTGCTCACACTTATTCAGCATGTGAGCTACTTTATAAACTGACCAAGGGATAAGATCTACTACCCACTTCTTGTGGGCGGGGCCTGTGGGCCGGGGCCAGGCGGAGCGTGAGAGCAGGAGACATCTCTCCGGTGTCTGATTGTTCACAGCGCAGGCTGAGAATCATCTCTGGATACTGGCAGGCCAGGGCCTTGCACTCGTTCGCTGCGGCGGCCCTGCCTGCAAGTGTCCAGAGATGACTCTCAGCCTGCGCTGTGAACAAGCAGCACCCCCACTCCCTTCATCCCTAAGAGCGGGGAGCGTGTCATCCAGCTGCTGCTGCCCGGCCTATAAGCGCAGGCTGAGAGTCATCTCCGGACACTTGCAGGCGGGGCCGCCGCATCCCTGACTGCGAATGAGTGCAAGGCCCCGGCCTGCCAGTGTCCAGAGATGATTCTCAGCCTGCGCTGTGAACAAGCAGACACCGGGAATCCCTGGCTGCATCCCGCGATCAACCCATACATCCTTCGCGATCGACCGGTAGATCGCGAGCGACGTATTTGGCACCCCTGGTTTAACCCCTAGGTGTTCGCCAATTACACGCATTCCTATGCCGGCGAGGTATTCAACGAATTCTACTCGCTCAACACCGCTAGGAACTAAAGCATGGACCAAAATGTACTCAATATCAGGTACTTTGCGGTACTTTTCCCCTGCGGGAAAAACGACAAAAGTGGTCCCAAGTGAGAAAAAAAAAACTTTAAAAATGAAATGCTGGGTAATTATGACCTAAATCAAAATTGTGATTAATCAGGTATTTCACCTCGATTACAATTAGTGGTGATTATTTAGGTCATGCCTCTTCTATATCACACCCATTTTACAATAGGATTATGTGTTAGGTGATCCTCGGATGATTTACCTTGTGAGGTTCACCTAACGGTTTACTTCAGACTAAATGTGGCTGAACGGGAAATTTAGATCCGGAACTGTTATAAGCTGAGGCCCAGGGGAGGTGATCAAACAGGGAAAGCAGTGTGAGGGCGGGTTCACACCTGCGCCCGGTCTCCGCTTTGTGGGTTTCCGTCTTCTGCCCAAGAAACTAGACAGGAAACAGAAACCCGGCAGTCAGTGTCCGCCCGTGAGCGTCTTGTGCTTCTCCATGGTGAAACAGTTTTTTGTAACCGGACACAAAGTCCTGCATGTCCGACTTTGTGTCCGGTTTAAAAAAAAACGGTTTCGCCGCAGACAGGTACAAAATGCTCACAGGCGCTCACTTTTCAGATCCATTCACTTGAATGGGTTTGAAAACGTTTTTGAAAAAAAAAGAAGTTGTCCTAGGTGGACCGTGGAAACGAGTCAAGTGTTATGCGCTGCAATTTCTATCACTTCTATAGACTGTTAATGCAGTGGCATTGAGCATGCTTATGGTGGTTCCATTCAAATGGACAACATGGGATTCTCCATTATCATGAATGGTGGGGGTCCCAGCGATCCGACATTTATTACGAATCCTATAATTGGCGACAAGTGTCAATTTTGGAATCACTTCTCAAGAATAAATTAGGTTACATTAGAAACATGGCAGCCTGACATATCCATGTGCACACAGCGGAGACGCAATGTGGCTGTGAAATGCTCCACAGTACCAAAAACAGAAAATTGCCCCACAGTACTTTGTGGAGTAACCATATAGCGGTACGTGGGCTGACTACAGGGCTTTAATAATGAATACCCGACTAACCTGGTTGGGGATATTCTGTCTGACAACTACAGTTGTCATTTGCCATAGTCTTAAGTGTTACTCGCCTCTCTCCAGGGAAGCCCTCCACACCTCATGCTATGCCGCTTGCATCACTGGTGGTCAGGACCTTGCTATAGAAAAGTGACGCTTGCCATACCCATAAGATATGTTGGATGGATCCACCAATTTTCTTTTATGTCTGGGGGTCTCCCGAATCTCCTGACAGATTATGGGGGAAGGAACCAGCATGTTGAATTTTATAAATCCAATCCTCAGTTTCCTTAGGAGAGAAGTCTGGCTGTGCCCATTTAAAACATCACTGAGTGTGCACATATAAGGGGGAGTCAAGGGGAATAGCTGTCAGGTATTGAATGTATATAGGTCTCAGTATTAATGACCTCACCATACACCGCCTTCAGATCCATCCTGAGGGGTGTCCTTTACAATCGGCCCCATAATTTAGTCTGTGTCAGTTTGGTCATGGTATATAGATGATACACTGTAAATACCTTGTTGCTTGTTCTGCTCAGAGTCGGATTGGCATTGTGTGACAGTAACCAAAGTGAGAACCGCATGGCGACAGTCACGGCGTGTCATTGTCACAACCCGTTATGAATAGGATTTCAGTGGAGACGATCTCACAAATTCTCATCCGGAGCAGCAATCGTTAATGGGGGTTTTAGGAACACGTTGATAATTTCAGAGGTGGGCATTTTATTCCCTAAGCATAAATTTCTGTTTCTCCATGTGTAAAACTGTGAGAAATTTCCCTGAGATGATTAACTACTGCACGGGCTCCTGCAAAATATCAATAGCAAGAAAGCAGATCGCACAGTCGAGAAGTCAGTGGCTCCAGAAAGCCATATCTCATTAAAATTATAAGAGCGTGCAGCCAGAAAGAACACAATTAGGAGAGTTTTGATTGGCTGACTTGCTAGCCCGGACATGCCAGCCAGTTCCATAGCGCGCAGGCTTAACGGACTGATTCACTGCTCCCCATTTCATTACTCCAAATCTCAATTTCCTCCGCTGATTCTCAAACGACTCCAAACATCAAGACCAAGCCAAAAAGGTTAACTATTTACAAGGAGACACAATCCACGTTAAATATTTCCAGCACCGGTACTGAGCTCAGGGGGGAGATACAGACGTTACGTTATCACAGCACAATGTAGGACAATATAGGACATCAGACCACCAGTGTTTCCTTATGGTTTACATTCCCATTAGGGGATCCTAATCACTCACACACAATTTTTTCTAGCTGACACATCGGAATAGCATAAAGAAAGACTATTCTTCTCCGAGCCGCCGTTCACCTACAATCCCGGTTTTTCTTGGTATGAAAATTAGCTCTCGCAGCACTGGGGGCGGGCCTCAGTGATCAAACAACACAGAGGGTGTCCCCAATGCTGCGAGAGAACTCTCTCCAGCGCCGCCTCCATCTTTGTCAGCAGTGTCCTCTTCATCCTCTTCTTCCAGCGGTGGCTTGTAACTTCTAGGCCTCAGGCAGAGCAGACTGCGCATGCCCACAGGCCACGAGAAAATGGTCGCTTACAATACTGTGCAAGTGGCCATTTTCTCGTGGTCTGTGGGCATGCACAGTCTGCTCTGCCCAAGGCCTAGAAGTTACAAGCCACCACCGGAAGAAGAGGATGAAGATGACGCTGCTGACAAAGATGGAGGCGGCGATGGAGAGAGTTCTCTCGCAGCATTGGGGACTCCCCAAGTGCTGTTTGAGCGCTGGGGCCCGCTCCCAGTGCTGCAAGAGAGCTAATTTGCATACCGAGAAAAAAACGGGATTGTAGGCAAACGGCGGTGCGGAGAAGACGACGAAAGGTAGGAGAAGAATAGCCTTTCTTAAGGCTATTCCGACGTGGTACGTAGAAAAAAATTGTGTGAGAGTGATAGGATCCCTTTAATATACCTATATTATGCTTGTCTGCCCTGGGTTGTCTAATAGAATACCCTAAGGCTTAGGCCCAGTTCATATCTACATTCGGAGAGTTCGCTTGGGGACCCCCCAAACCGAAACCTAAACGCATAAAAAGCGGTTACATAAGGGCACCACACAGACCCGATAGACTATAATTGGGTCTGTGTGATTCTGCACAAAACATGCAGAGAGAAAAGTGCTGCTTGCAGGACTTTTCTCTCCACATGTTTCGTGCGGAAACCACATGGACCTCATTATAGTCTATGGGGTCTGGAGGATTTTCTCTACATATGAAGTAATGATATATGAGAGGTGTGAACATGTTATAACTGCAGACGGTGTCCAGGTCTGGGAAAAAACTGCTGACACCAAGTGACATCTGAACTAGTCTGCACACAGCAGCGGCCATACCAATACTGCACATGGCTCACCAACTTCACGGGACAGAGTCATCAGAGACAAGTCTCTTCACAGAGATCAGAAATTCATGGGTTAACCAACATCAACCTTACGTCTACTTTTATAAGACCGCGTTCAGATCGCTCTGCATGTGACTCAGTTTATGTCACAGGTTTTTACCGCACCTTACAACCTTTGCAAAGCTGTAAGAAAGGAAATTCCCACCATGATTTTAGAGGGGAAACATGCAAAAAAAAATAAAAATAAAAAATTTGGGTAGTCTGAGGCAGCAGCATTTAAAGAAACCATGGGAGAAAACCAGCAAGGAGTCGCCCTGCCTTAGGCCTCATTCACACAGAATTTATAAGCCAAAATCAATCAGGGTCTTAAGCAGCTTTTCCACAACATGAGGATTCAGCCCTAGTTCACACTAGTGTATTGTGTTTAATAGGAGATTATAAATCACAATCAGATCCTTAATATCAGTCACTGATCCTCACCATGTCAGTGTGATCAGGAACATCAGAAAACACGCAATATTGGAAATGACAAATACTACAATCATATTAGAAAAAGCGCTTGTGCCCGGCACGACTTGTAGAATGCAACTATAGTAAAAGCAGGATGGTGATTCAGTCTGTTGCGCTTTGCAGAAAATTTTTTAGCAATGTGTGGATGGAATTCGCTAGAATCTTAACTGCTTTGCAGGGACTGTAAAGCCCTACAAGGGTACTTACATGTTCTAACTGTCTGATTAGTTGCCATCTCTGAGACCTACAAGGTGTGACCTGTATAAATAAAGCAGCAAGTCGCACATGCCTGCTGCCTATTCATTCATGTCTATGGAACTGCCTGAGATAGCGGAGTACACAGCCACTCAGATATCGAAAAGAGTCCCACAGGGTTGAATGGAGGGGCAGGACACATACGCAACATGCTACGAACTTTATACTGTTCCCAGACCCCGACCAGTCAGTAACTTAGGCCATAACTAATCATTACTGGAACTTCAGTTTGATTAAAAGTTTCCTACGCAGGGCTGTGGCGTCAGAGAAGAAACACAATGACTGAATCCAATACAAAAATAAAAGGATTACTTCTTGCGATCCACCGTAGTGCTAAATCCTCACTGTTCCCTCAGGCAGCCTTTGCTTGGCTTTATTTTCCTTGCTGCTTTATTATGTTATTTACATGCAGTAAATCTGAAGACAAACTACATTCCCCATGATTCATCTGCCTGCTCTCACACTCCTTATATGCTGCTCGCACAAGGGAGTGAGTTTGAAAACGAAACATCACAGCATCATGTGACCTCAGAGGTGGGAGCGATTTATTACCTGTGATTTCGCTGCAGGAGGGAGAGAGAGCAGGCAGATGAATCATGGGAAATGTAGTATGTCCAGAGATCCACTGCACGTAAATAGCAGTGATACAAGGAGCAGCAAGTAATATAAAGCCAAGCAAAGGGTGCAGAAGGTAGGGTTCACACTACCATTGGATTCTGTTATGAAGGGATCCGTTTAAAAAAAAAAAATGGACACCTATCATAAGGGACAGTAACTGATAGCTATCAATTACTGCCTGTTATAAGTCCATTGCCCACAGACTTCAATGTTAAAAAAAAAATAACGGACACTTACTTTCCGTTTTTTACTAATGGACAGAAAAGTCCTGCGTGTAGGATTTTTTTTGTTCACTGGAAAAAAAACGGACTTGGGTGTAAATGGACACGATAAAATCCCATTGAAATGAATGGAAATTTTAAGGGATTTCTGACAGTTCAGCTACTGTCTGTTGCTAAAATCTTGTTGTCACATGCATCATTCCTGCAGCCAATCACAGGTCAGGTATTGTACATACACGACATCACTGAGGCCTGTGATTGGTTGCAGTGATGATGTACATGACATCATCACTACAGCACTGGGGTAGGACAGCCCATCAGTACTAGAAACCAGATAACACCTTTACCTGACGAGTCCCGGGAGCTTCTTTTTTAGGCCATTTTCTGCTTAGTAACTTTCTCAAAACCTTGGACAACCCCTTTAAATTGTTTGCAGTGTGTCCAATAACAAACTTGCTGACTGTTTCCAATGATGGCTAGCAGAATTGTGAATGCAGCTCTGGATTATAACACAGGCTGTAACTGAGGGTCCCCATAACACAATGTATATAGAGATTGACTCTGTAAAGTCCCCATCCACTCTAATGATGGCCACAAGACTGTGATCACAATAAAACCAATGCTCCAATATCAGAATCATTACCACATGAAGCGAATACAATGCACGTGTGGTACTACAAGTCCCAGCAAACCATGACAGGTTACAGCGGTCTCTATGACCACCTGCGATAAATGTGCCGGTATCCAGCACTAAGGGAGTGTTCAGACAGGGATGGCAGTCATGTGTGCATTATGTTACTGCCATCATACACACAGGCTCTAGTGCAGACACAGCGCGTTACCTGCTATCTGCGACACAAAGGCGTCTGTAACCAGAGACATTGCCGGGAATCCTCCGGTGCACATGCAAGGTTAAGGTCACAATAACAGGAAGTCAATGAACGAATGACAGCACGACCCGGGACTACTTCCTGCAATATCCAAGGTAACGGGGAAGTCACTGAGTGTTAGCCGTTTGCTACTAAATAAAGTTTATCAAATAGAAAAAAAAAAAGAGCAGGCTGTTTGAGAACCGCGCTGAAGGGAAAGGCAGGATGGTCACGTGACTGGGCTGACTGACAAGAACTCGCACAGGCCATCTTTGTCATGGGCAGCTCGCTGTATTGCAGGGGGGAAGTGAGGGCAATTGTACCCAATATGTAGCGGCCTCTACAGTGCTAGCCAAATGTAACAAACATTTCAAATTAAAGCCTTTTCTCATTAAAAAAAAAAAAAAAATACATGAGATATGTTTTTTTGTTCTTCTGACCTGTATGATGTTTTAGTTACCATTCACACTCACATCAGAGATCTTCATGTTAGACCCTGCATCTCAAACCAGCCCAAAACCTTATTTTGTGTGACCTAATGACATCAGCAAACCAATGTACAAGGCTTAGTAAATTCTTGTAGATTTTGTTCCTTTTTTTATGTAGATTGTGAGCCCCACATAAAGCTCACAATGTACATTTTTCCCTATCAGTATGTCTTTTTTTGGAATATGGGATGGAAATCCATGCAAACACGAGGAGAACATACAAACTCCTTGCAGATGGTTTTTTGCCCTTGGCGGGATTTGAACACCAGGACTCCAGCGCTGCAAGGCTGCAGTGCTAACCACTGAGCCACCGTGTGGTCCCCTCTTATAAGAATTCTAAGGAATGTTTGTGGGATTATTTGTTCTCACGTTTTTAAAATAATTTTTTTTCTGGGTTTTTCGAGTCCTATAGAAAATACTATGGAAAAGCCCATCGCTAAAACTCATCAAGAAAAACTAGAATACTATGATTAATACTGCTATTTTCATAGAAAGGCATTTGACCCCCTAAAAAAATTGCACCAAAAGGACAACAAGAATAAAACACGTTGGGGGGGGGGAGGTAATTCATCAGTTTTCTGGCGTAGAGGGACAATATTGAGGCACACAAGCAGCAATGCCCTTTCTTGCACCAAACATAGGCCACAAGCAGTGGCGTAACTAGGAATGGCGGGGTCCCAAAGCGAACATTTGACATTGAGCGACCGCTGTAGTTTCTAGAACAGGGCCTTTCAGGCTTTTTCTACTGGAGCTTCAGCAGCAACATCATCATGGAGATGGCTCTGGTGATAAAGTCCAAGCCAAAATTGAAAGTATTGCTCAATTTTTTTCCTAAATCCAGTATGGCATTAAAATAAAGATAAAAGGAGCCGATTATGTTGTTAAAGAAGACCTTTCACCACCTTCAACAAGTTCAGCTCTTACATCAATTAATAGCTGCCACATCTACTCTGACAAGCACAGTTGAAATTATTTCTGTAGACCCCACCGTTCCCGAGCAATCATTGCTGTTAGTTTTGGTGCCTGATATGCTATTTAGTCTCTGTACTGTCAGGTGGGCGGTGTCAGGCAGGAGCAGACAAGGGGTGTGATTCTGAGCTCTGACATTGGCTGCCTCTGATTGGAGCTCTGAATTACACCCCCTGCCTGACACTGCCCTTCTGACATTACAGAGCTTAAATAGCATATCAGGTACCAAAACGAATAGAACTTATTGTCCAGGAATGGTGGGGCTGGAGAGAAAATTGCAACTGATCTGGAATCTGTGGAGCGGTGCCTATTAACAAATATTAAGAACTTGAATTATTAGAGGTGGAAAAAGGTCCTCTTTAAGTCAGATGCTGCTGCAGCCAGAGAAGGTCCTCTAGAAGAGACCATCATATAAGTATCACACCATGAGCTCTACAGGTCTTATAGAAAATTTAAAAAAATTAAAAAAAAAGCATAACTTAAAGGCCCTATTGTTTATGACAGTGATCAGGAACAAGATTTCATAGGAACACTTGCTCCCAGTAATTGGCCTGGTTAAGGACGCATACGGCAACTGTGACACAACAGCAATAGGCCGGTCATCTAGGTCGCTGCTGTTTTCTATTATACTATGAACAACTTATTGCTTGCTGCTTGTTAGCAGTTGCAAACCATAAAAGATGCTCATTTCTTGCCAATGCAGCCTGCTGGGTAAAGAGGGATTTGCTGCTATTTGTGTAACTGTATGGGAAGAATCACAGTAGCAACTATTTGCCCACCATACAGTTTGATCGGCCAGTGTAAACGGCCTATGCCAACAAGTGGTGTGTTATATTGTCAATGTGTGCTTGTTCATGCTCACATTTATGTTGATGTTGCTTTTATAGAAGGAAACCATAAAGTAGTTCTTTGCACCATAAATACAGCAGTACCATATGCACCTGATTGACATACATATAATGGGATCCATCCAGTGCTGTCACACACTAGGCAGGAATCTGTGACAGGTTTCAAATGAAGCTTTCAAAGCAAATGTAAACAAAGTCTTACTTTGCCAGTGTTTAGGCCTTATAGTATACCACCTATAGTTTAGCTTTGTAGTCAGGTAGTTTATATACTTTGGAATCTCGAGAAGAGAAAAGCTAGTGATTGCAGATATTTTTGGTGTTTTGCCTAGGTTATTATAGCTTTTGTTATCAACCTTGAATCATGGAAATGTAATGTGTTTCTAGATTATTTATCAATATTATTTCAAGGTGCAATATCCTCTTAACCTCCACTTTGCGATATTGCGTTCGCTGCCATCCCCGTGAGTCAATAACGCTCTCTTGGATGCCAGGTAGTCTATGAATAACTGTTTATCACGTTTTCTCCAAGTGTATCACTAAATATATTCCTGCCATGTTCTAGATTTCATGCATAATTCATCAGGAGCCAATGCAAGGCTATAACTGGTGGAAAAATGTGATTAGCAAAGGCAAAATTATAATAGTTATGATATAAGAAAAGGGGAGATTGACACTTTCTATTATAAAGTAATATCCCCAGCCCACCCTCCATGTGTGCACTGCTTCACTGTTACGAAGATGTCAGCAATGCATTTAATAGTATTATGAAGTAGTCTGCCATACCCAAATGAGGGTATGAGCTTAGGTAAGTATGCTTTTCATCTTATAACATGACTAGATACAGTATGTCATGTTTTCTTTGTAATTCTACATATATTGCATGTTACAAGACTCAGGCATTTCTGTTAGCCACTGCTTTGCATTATATCAGTCGCCCTTACAATGTTTTTTCACAGAGTTCAATTGAAAGCACATTGCCGGTAGTAATATTTGGCCTATTTTTTCATATGCGGTTATCACTGACTGCTTTATTAACACTTTGTTGTCAGGGGTTTTGGACAATTTGTTCAATCCAAGACTATTTTCACAGTTTTGACATATATTAATGAAGATCTATTTTAAAATTAAAAAATTAAAGGGGTGTTCCAGCTCCTTAAATATTGCAGAATGTTAATATTACAAAATGTATATTCACCAATGCATTTGACTTAATCGAAAATCTCTCTTTGGGTTCTTGGACTTTCTGCCCACACATGAATGCGTCAGCCAATCAGAGAATCACTGCAAAGCCACTGATTGGCTACATTGCTCAGGGTCAGGCCAAGGGTCAGGAAATCAAGGGACCCAAGCAGAGAATATCCCCTGAGTCTCCAGCCTACCAGAGACGTGAGTAGGGCTGTGGAGTTGAAGTCACAATCAAGCTATGAGAGAATAGGGTCATAGTCAGTACTTTGACCTACCAACTCTACATACCTGGAGGTCAAGATACAGTCCTTTTTATTTTAAGCCCCTGCAGGGGTTAAAAATACAGGTTGGAACACCCCATTAGCCGGGAATCATGATTGGGTGCCTAGTTTTACTGGGATCTGTGACAGGACCAGGGCAAAAGTGGTAGAAGGAGTGTACATTTCTCCCAGGTTCCTGTCATACACGTTCTAGATGCAGCTGAGAAAAGCTGTGTTCTTGGCTGGAGGGTTTTACCAAAACCCTGGAAAAAAGGTCTAATTGCTGGAAATGGCGGAATTGGGTGTGTTTATACTCCATTCAGCCACTCCAGGTTTTGAGATGTGTGGGGTTAATTCCTGTGTTCCTGAAGGATGTGTATAAAAGGGCAGAGAGCCTACAGGTATATGGCTCTATCTGCTTCTCGAAAACCCCTGGTGACTGATACTGCTGTATTTTGTGTTCAGGGAGCTGTCCAGAAGGCCCAGCTCTCATAGTTAGGATACTTGTTGAAGGTAGAAGCCGGACGGCTAGGATTTTATTTTGTATTGTTTCCGTTTTGTTTTTTCCTGGAAAATTACTAATAAAACTGGTTGCGTCCATTTGCACCATACTTGGCTGAATTGGACTTTCATTTTTGTGCCAAAAAGTGCTCGTCCATCTGAGGAGACGACGATCCCTGAGCTAATCCCGTTACAGTGCCTATGTGTGATATAGGTGTGCCCAGTATAGGTGTGCCTGTATCATACATAGGCAACACAGTAAGGCTAGTCTATAAAAAAGAAGTACCTGCAAAAAAATATGGCCAAAAAAAAGGCAGCTGATAAATAATCCCAACGTCTCCAGCTTCAACATAAAATGATTAATTATGTTTAATTATTTTATACAATTATTGATATTATATAGTTACTTAGATGTATATGTATATAGTTATGTATATGTGTATGTGGGCAACACATTGGCTCAGTGGTTCGTAGGGAAGACCTGGGTTCAAATCCATGGAGTTTGTATGTTCTTCCCATGTTTGTGTGGATTTCCTCCCACGCTACAAAGATATACTGATTGGGAATTTATATTGTGAGTAATGGCTATACCTGTATAGCTGCAGAATATATTGGCACTTTATAAACTGTTGTACCATAGTGTAAATTTTCATAAAAATTCTGATCTGGAGCTACAAGTCTAACCCAAGCAGAAAATGGTATACAAAAGAACATGTAGTAATAACATTTCATGGTGTGCAGAGTTCATATGTACCACATGCCTATGTCTGCATTCACATGTGTTTCTAAAAATGGAGCTTTAAAAAAAAAAAAGTAACAACGTTACAAATACAGGATATAAACAATGTAACAAGCGAGTATACCTGAGGGGTAATTTATCAAGCCCTGTAGTCCAGTTAAAAACTACCCCTCACAACAACACATAGATCCTGGTTCTAGATATTACCAAAATAATTTTATTTGGCTTTATTGATCAGTACATTTGAGAATTTGTGTAATCACATTGTTCTTCATTTTACTTCGTCTTTGCTGGCTGCAGGCTAACATGTTCAGCATAACTAATATTCCATTGTAGCACTTACCAATTATTCCCATTCATCATTTGGTTACCTTGTGTTACATTTTTGCAGATTATATTTCATTGATAGAAGGGAGATCTGAATTTGCACAATCCTCCAATGTGATTGGCCGGTAGGTACAACAGGGGAAATTTAGTAAAGGGATTTTCTCACAAAGACATTCATAGCATATCCACAAGATATACCCTAAATGACAGATGTGCTCACTTATCTCTAACATGAACACCCTCCCCAGGCTTCATTACCCAGCTCTCCCTCACCCAACTTTACTCAAATCCAGACCATTAGCCATGGTTGGGTTTTACAATAAGAGCACATCTCTCCGTGCTGTGCTGTTTCTATAGCTCCCATAAAAGTGAATTGGAGTAGCGGAAACAAGTAGCTCACTGTTGTCTTCTGTTTCTGTAACTCCTACTCACTTCTATGAGCGTTACAACAGAGTAGTTCAAAGAACTTACTATTTCTGTACAACCCAACCATCCCGGACAGTCTGGATTTCACTGTCAGCACAGATGGGATAAGAGAGCTGGAAAACTTAGCCTAGGAGAATTCATTTTAGAGATAGTGAATGGTCAAAGTGGTGCATTTTAGCACATTTTTGATGCAAAGAGCCGTAATTCAGAATTGTGTCGCTTTTGCACCATAAAATTAGCTTCATCAGCTCATTAAATTCCTACCAATGTTCCTTCCTGTAGTGCTATATATACCTCCACTCATTGCTACGGCTTGCATCCTGTACATTATGGGAACAGGCATAAGGGGAGTCTGTCAGCACAAAATTGAGATATAAACTTACCACTGTACCTTGTAGGGCTGTCAGCACAGTTTACAGTGTATTTCTCATTCAGGACACAACTGGTGACGGCTCAGAAAGTTTGATGTTTGTGTAATGACAGTCACCTCTATTACAGAATTATCTGACCCCCTGTATAAGCAATGCCGCCCCTGCTACCTCTTGTGTCACCCCCTCTAACTCATAGATTGTAAGCTCTTGCGAGCAGGGCCCTCAGTCCCATTGTGTGAAATGACTTTCTTTGTAATGTATATTTCTGTCTGTATGGCAAGAAACAAAGTAGTCAGCGGCACTACTGCAACAACGCTCGTATTCACAGTCTCATATCAATACTGGCAAATCTTCTGTCTAACTAGCAGCCAAGAGCCATGGAATAAATTAAATCCCGGGGTGGTGCTCACTATGAAAAATACTAGACAGGCAGTGACATATCGATGTAAATGTAGAAAACAGGGCACTCACCTGCCACGGGATACATAAAAATTCGATTTATGTATCCCGTGGTGGGTGAGTGCCCTGTTTTCTATATTTACATCTATATTTCTGTCTGTATTTGTACCCTACAAATTGTACAGCGCTGCAGAATATGTTGGCTCTATATAAATAAAATTTATTATTATTATTCAGGACTGCTGCTACATTTTTGTTAAAAATTGTCCTTTTATCCCTATGAGCAGAAAAGGGCTTTAGGGCTGTGTTTTTCCATAATTGGGCTTCACTATCTGCTGCAGCTAGCTGCCACTCAACTCCACCTCCTCTGGTTGTTTCAATCAGTTATCATTTGCAGGATCTCTGTGCTGCCTGTGGCAGAAAGCAGTATATATGCTAAAAATCCATGCAGACCTAAAAATGCTCACAGCTTGGAGGCCAGGAAGACAGGCTGAGCGGAGACTGAACACCGGAGAAGCCCAGGAGAATGACCTAAATCTGAAGGGGTTAGCATCAGGATTTCTGTTCCCAGGAGGTGCATGGCAGAAACTTTGAATCCTAGTATAAAGCACTTACACTTCTACCTTCTGCTCAATCCACTGCTGGCTTTGGGTCAAAAAACCGCAACAAAATCTGCAACAAAAAAAGCTGTGTTTCCTCAATGTGGGGCCTTAAAAGGGAAAGGGAAATATAAAGAGCGCACTTTTACTTTTCCCTTCTGCTAAATCCATTCCTGACTTGGGCTCAAAAAAAAAAAGAAAAAAAAACTTCAGCAAAATCTGCATCAGAAAAACAACTTTTGCACAACATGGGGCACAAGATTCCATTAATATGAGATCCAGTTCCTGAAGCTGGGAAAGCTGTGGCCGGCTAGATGTTTTCTGCAGGGAAATAGGAGAATTATATGGTGGCCATGATGTAGTCCGACCTGCGGCTTATTAGTGATCCCCTGCTCTGGTACATGGAGGTGGCTACGGACCGATAAACCCCTCTCTCTGACATCTATAGGCTCTGAAAGGACATATGGACATAGCTTGATTTGTTGAAACAGCCTCTTTAAGGAAATCATTATGTCTTTGCTATCTTTAGACACTGCCAAATTCCATCTATCCGGTATCATGCTGGCAAAACATGAAGGTCAAGTGTTATGTAGAACCGAGAAAAAGAAACTTCCCTTCATAGTGTGATCCTGATGGGAATCATCATATCGAGGTTGAGCAACATGAAAAAAAATGTCTGTCATCAGGCTTGGAACATAAACGTGCCAATGTGTATTCAGCTCTTTATTCCTAACCTTGTTCTAATAAGACCTACACTGAGGTGGACTATGATGTGAGATGTTATCTAGAGTATATGACATGGAGTGATTTATGGTCTGGAGCTTGATCTCTTGTATCTATAGTTTCAGAATCAAAGGTGTTGAATGTCAAGACTTTTCACCTTAAATAATCCATCACTTATAATCTTTGTTTTATGATTAGATTTCATATAAGGGCTAAATTCTAAATCTATCAGCTGCTTCCCATTCTAAGAATAGTCTGCTAGATAAGATGGCTGGGAGTGTTAACTCAGATCTAGATAGATAGATAGATAGATAGATAGATAGATAGATAGATAGATAGATAGATAGATAGATAGATTAGAGAGACGGATGATTACATAGATAGATGGATGTATAGATAGATAGATAGATGATAGATAGATAGATAGATAGATAGATAGATAGATAGATAGATAGATAGATAGATAGATAGATTAGAGAGACGGATGATTAGATAGATAGATAGATAGATAGATAGATAGATAGATAGATAGATAGATAGATAGATAGATTAGAGAGATGGATGATTCGATTAATGATGGATAGATAAGATAGATAGATAGATAGATAGATAGATAGATAGATAGATAGATAGATAGATAGATAGATAGATAGATTAGATGATAGATTAGAGAGATGGATGATTCGATTAATCATGGATAGATAGATACGATAGATAGATAGATAGATAGATAGATAGATAGATAGATAGATAGATTAGAAAGCTTCCAGTGCGTATGTTAAAGGTTTTTTTGGGGGGACTAAAATATTGAGCACCTATACTTAGTACACCCTGCACTCCCACCGATCAGCTGCTTGAAGAGACCACAATGTTTAGACAAGCATTGAGGCCTCTTCATTGCTTACCAACCACAGCGCTGTACATTGTACAGTGTTAGTGCATGGTATTGCAGCTCAGCCACATTCATTTGAATGGGACTGAGCTGCAAACTGGTCATGGGACCAATGAAAGTGATGTCACATAGCTTGTGAAGCTGAAATTACTCAATGGAGCTCCATTGTTGCTACAGTCAGCTGATGTGTAGAGTTCCCAGATGTTGGACCTCCGCAGAGCTAATGTTGTTGACTTATCCTAAGGACAGGTCATCAATATTTTTGTCCTTGAAAACCCCTTTAAACCCCTAGGCGCTCAGTAAAGGGGTTATCGAGGTTAGTAAAATGTTCTTCATATAACAGGATTTTTCAATCTAAAAAACTAATATACATCATGTTAAAATTTACCTGATTTACATTCAGGTCACATGACCACATTTGTGACGTTTCGTTTGGAAATTCAGCACCCCTCCCTGCAAGCACTGAGGACTGTAAACAAGATGTTACAGCACCATGTGATCTGTTCAAGGATATCATTCGGCAATGCCTCTGCACAGTTTACCTCTTGGAGCCGTGGCAATAGATAGGAGTAAGAAGAAGTGTACACAATGCTCCTATGATGTTGGTGCATGAGGCCATGGAAATAGGCAAGGGGGTGGAGCTATATGATTTAGATGAGAGGAGGGGGAGTAGAGACAGAGGGTGGGTGGCTTCCATGTGGTGCTGTGACGTTGTGTTTGCAGGCCTCAGCACTTGCAGGGAAATATACTGAGCTTTAAAATGAAGGTCCAAGGTGCTCAAGTAAAGCTCAATGTATCACCAAATCCTTAAACAATACTTTGTATCAATACATTTACAACAAAGAGAAGACAAGGGCAAAACCTGCAACAAGACAGTTTTGGAATGTGAAATCCATACAATCTAATGAGCATTACTAATACCTGAATGTTGAATGAACACATTTAAGTGTATCAATATACCCAATGTCCATTCAATTATTAATAACTCTAGTCATGAGAAGCATTATTCTAGTCTCGGGAGAGTCCTGGTTAGGATGCGGAGAGAGCGAAGCATATTTCTGCTCTAGACATCACTGCTTAATTATTTCATCTTCTGCAAAGCTACAGACTTTTTAGGAGCTGCCACTTTTACAGCTTGATGGCAACAGCTAAAAGGTAAAGTAAATTTGTATTTTCTGGGTGATTTTTGTTGGGAAGGGAAACTTTTTAGGTCAGAATTAAGGTTAGGTAAAGAACTCAATACCCAAAACAGAGACATACAGTAGAAGAACATGGGGGGGGGGAAATTATCAAAGAAAATGCACCAGAATTCTATCGTAATTTGTGCAATAAAACCAGATAACACACATTTATCAAGTGTTCTGGGGGTGCAGCATTGTGAGTAAAGGGCATGGCCTAAGTGACCTACCTCTAGAATGGATCAGCCCATTCCAGCTGACATCTTGGATTTGATGGTCGGGTTTAGAGATGAGCGAACACTGTTCGAATCAGCAGATCCGAACAGCACGCTCCCATAGAAATGAATGGAAGCACCTGGAACACTTTGCCGGTGGCCGGTCGCTTAACCCCCCCATGTGCCGGCCGCTTCCATTCATTTCTATGGGAGCGTGCTGTGAGCATGCTGTTCGGAACGGCTGTTCCAAACAGTGTTCGCTCATCTCTAGTTGGGTTCACAGATACAGTTCAAGAGTTATATGATTTTGTGACAATTATAGTAATGAAGGAAAGTTATAAGAATAACGTAGAACAGTGAACTACACTTTTTACCCATCTCACAAATTTCGGAAACAGCATAGCTCACTGTTTTATGGTGTATAAAAAAACACAAAACTTGAGTCTTTAGTAGTCAATACCTTTTTTAATGGCTAACTAAAATGATAACAGATCACAAACTTTTGGGATAACTTTGATCCCCTCCTCAGACATAGTCAAGTTGTTTTTTTTTTATATTTCATACCCACTGGCTAACATGGGACAAAAACATATTTTTTCCTTATATTGTTTTATGGTGTTCCTTTAAATCCCATTCATGAGAACACCATAGAACAGAAACAGTGTAGCTCAGACAGTTCAACCTGACAAGCAATGACTGCCTGGATTTGGCTTTCGGTGGTATAAGATGATCCTGGATGAGGTCCATGCAGTTCTAGAGGCGGAACATGCACCCACCAGATATTTATATCCTATTCTGTAGCTATGCCATACATGTTTATCATGGTACTACCCCTTCAAGCCCTAAATATTGCATAAGGAGATGTCACAGCAGAGCTTAATAAACTCTGCTACCATAGCTAAGGAATAATAGACAGAATCACTTTACAGTATATGGATCCTATTCAACAGAACTTCTATAAAAAGTGTGGTCTATGAGCAGAAAACATCTTACCTAGACGTTGCTTTGTTTTTTCTCTTTGTGATCCAGTCATAGCTTTGTCATCAAAAACTGCACCAAGGTCCAGTGTGAACCTGGTCTAATCCAAAACTTGGTGCTCTCACACATGGCTAACCTGGGATTACTCTGTACTAATACAAGTAAAACAGTTTGCAGAGGGAAGTTGATCTAGTCGGTCCTCTCTTTTCCTGTTCTCAATACATTGTGATAATCTCTTTGAACTCCACTGTTGTCCAGGCAATTTCACTTTTCACCTACTCCTACCACATTGACAGCTAGCTTTGTTAGCTTATGCCTCCCAAGGCGGTCATTACATCAATCCTGTGTTGTTCCACCCACACTTACACGTATTACATTATATTAGTGCATACAATACCCATTCATCACATGACGTTTACTTTGTAAAATCCTACTTAACATTTTCTCCTTTATTCCCCTCTGGCTAGGTATTGTGGTTATTCACTTGGCCTAGATGGATTCCCTCAATGAAATTCTTATTGTATCCTTACTGTCGAGTACTTGGCCACAGAGGAATCTGAAAAGATGCTTTGCTGGATGTGTAGTCATTTACCAACTACACCTAGGAATTGTTCATGTGGTTTGTATGCAGAGTACAGGACAACCTACCAAATTATATGAATGTTATTATATTTAGAATTATTATTATTATTATTATTATTATTATTATTATTATTATTATCATCAACATTATTTGCTCTGGACTCCATAAAAAGACATTTTATAACTTCTTGAACTTTGTTGTTTGCATTAAAGGGATTTCCCACTAAGAACACTTACCAGACATTGACATTTATTGAAAGGCTCAGATTGTGCTCAAGGCAAAAAATGTGGAGCATACTATACAAAAAATATAAAAGGATACAGTCTATCACAGACCCTCTCCAAAAGGGGTCCCACAACCCATCTCTTCTACCCTCTAATCCAAAAGACCCTGCAGGGGTTAGAAATTGATAGAATTTAACCCATCTAGCTCCTACCTTACGTCTGGTCTACCACCCCCAGTCCACCAAGGAGGAGGTGAGGATCCTGATGCATACCCCTCTTACGCTGGATTCACACCAGTACTTGTACTACATTTGGGGAATCCGTTCCCCTCTCCGCATGAAAAATGTGGAGAAAAAAACGCTGCTTTTTCACCACTTTCTGGCGGAAACCAATTGGAAACTACAAGGACGCCATTATAGTCCATGGGGTACGTGGTTTTCCTAAGTTAACTGCTTTTTTACACGGAAACCCAAACACAGATGTGAACCTAGCTTTAGACCTCAGTAGGGACATCTCATAATGTCCCTCTTGACAAGTGATGTGAACACACAGTCAACTTATAAAACAAATAGGTAAAAAATGTGTGCCGTGTCATAAAAGCCTTGACCACTGTTGGTTCCGTGTGGCCCCAACAATTATATATATATATATATTATTGTTGGGGCCACACGGGACCAACAGTGGTCAAGAATGTCCTCGGATGCCCTATTCACAGTGTATAGGACTGATGGAGATAACTGAATACAGGGCTGCTTTAACCATAGGGCAAACATTCACTTGCACTCGGCTATAGTGGGGGGGCCTTGGTATGGGGGGATAATCCAGCATTTTGAGCACTGTCCCACTGTTCCAGACAGTAGGCCCATGCCAAGCCAGTATGTCCCAACTTCAATTCATCTGCATCCTCCAGGCACAGATAAGTTTAATACAATGGTGAAGCAGTGAGCTGACTGCGTCCTGCTTTACCTTTTGGCCTCTGACTCTTGCTCCCAGCATCTTGTTAACAGTAGACATGATGTAGTGACATCATTTACGCACCTCTGTGAGCAGACACAGAAGAAGAACTGGAAAAGGTGAATATTAGGCATTTTTTATTTTGTCTGAACTTTTGTACTGTAAGCACTAGAGATGAGCAAACAGTGAAATGTTCGAAATTTGAAATTCAATTCGAGTAGCTGCTCAATACTCGACTGTTCGATCGAATATCGAACCCCATTATAGTCTATGGGGAAAAAATACTCGTTAAGGGGGAAACCACTATTCGACTCAGGAGGGTCACCAAGTCCACTATGACACCCCAGGAAATGATACCCACACCCTGGAATGACACTGGGACAGCAGGGGAAGCATGTCTGGGGGCATCTATGATTTCTTTTCAGGCTAACTTTATCTGTCCAAGCTCCATCCACATGTTACAGGACACCACTAGTGATGGCTCATAAAGTTTTGTTTGTGTAATGACAGTCACCTCTATTACAGAATTATCTGACCACTGTATAAGCAACGCCGCCCCTGCTACCTCTTGTGTCACCCCCTCTACCTCATAGATTGTAAGCTCTTGTGAGCAGGGCCCTCAGTCCCATTGTGTGAAATGACGTTCTTTGTTATGTTTCTGTCTGTATTTGAACCCTACAAATTGTACAGTGCTGCAGAATATGTTGGCGCTATATAAATAAAATGTATTATTATTATTATTATTATTATTATTATTATTATTATCTAACAAGCCCAAGTCACTGTATTACGTCGGAATCCCTGTCAGCTTGCGGGGAAAGCTCATCCCAATTGAAAGTCCAGCAAGATTTGGCCATCCAATGTTCATAAGTGCAAAGATGAGACAAAAAAAATTACTGGAATATTGAGTGAAAAAAGGAACTTTTAGGATTAAGTAACAAGTGTTATTTTTGGCAAAAGTCCAAAATATCTTTTGAACAAACAAGGAATGAAGCACAGAGGTAGCATTAATGTATTTCCCATCTGTTTTCTATCACAGACCTCGGATAGTTTCCCATCATTTGTGGAACTGGGAATTTTGGATTCTATGTTGAAATTCTGTAGCAAAATGTTCATCTAGCCAAGGTTATCCAGATTCTTCCCAGGGCAGTAGTAAATAAAAATTGATAGGGACCCCATCCCAACTCTGAATAATGTACAGTATACAATGCCTAAGAAATGCTATACAGGGTAGATCTCGTCTGGCCACCGAAGGTCGGTGTAGGAAGTCTCTAGTTATTGAAGGTTGGGAAAGCAGGAACTAATCTTAGAGGGAGTCTGTCATCAGAACAGTCCCTATTAAAACTATACACATGTCAGATAGCCAGGGTTCATGTGAATAAACCATTTTTACTACTTCCCAATTGGTGCACTCATTGCTGAGCTTTTTTCCTGATATGTTAAGGAGCTATTTGGTGCAATGAGAGAATCACGATTATCATTATCACGCCAAAGATCTACCTCCTGGATATGACTGACCAGGCCAGGCAGTGTATGTTTCTATCATAGCAGGTAGGAATGGAGAGACTGGGTAGTGGTAAGCATAGCATAGCAATGGTGAAGCCCTCGTTGGAACAAACAGCTAAATAGCATATTTAACTTTATGATCCAAGACAGCCCCTTTAAGGCACCACATTCCATTTTCCGTTTTCCGTTTTTTTGAGCTAAAGCTAGAAGTGGATTGAGCAAATATTTTTCCTATTTCTTCTGTAGCCATTCTTGGCTTTGACTGAAAGAGCCCCAACAAAATCTGCAACAAAAAAAGCTTCTTTACCGCAACGTGGGGCCTTAGGCCGGGGTCCCACGGGCAAATCGCAGCGCTTCCAGTGCTTCATGCAAATCCCATGCCCACTTTGCGCTTAAAATCGCAGCATGTCAATTATGTCTATGGCTTTCCCGTAGATATAATGGTAACAGAAAGTCCACGGAGGAAAACTCTGTGAACTTTCTGTTCAAAGCGTTTGGGGAGTCTGCTTGGGTGACTCCCGAACGCAAACCTAATCCGCATAAAAAAGCAGTTGCCTTAGGAAACCCACAGACCCCATAGACTATAAAGAGGTCTGTGTGGTTTCCGCACCAAAATTGCGGAGAGAAATGTGCTGCTTGCAGGACTTTCCTCTCTGCATTTTTCATGTGGAGAAGGGAACGGAATGGCCCAAATGCAAATATGAACAGGGCCTCAGTTGTTAATATTGTTGGTGGGGTCAGTTGTACAAACAATCCGTCATCGGTCAGAGGGCCACATTACAGCTGACATGTATGGCCAGCTTTACTCTGAAAACCAACCAGGACAACATGTGCTTTAGGCTGAGGCCACAGGTTTCAGAAAAGCTGCATTTTTTTTTACTTTTTTTTTTTTGTAGCAGAATTTGCTGGGGGGGTTTTTGTTTGTTTTATTAGCCAAATCCAATCTGACCTTCAAAAACAATGGGAAATATAAAGTATTACTTCTCCCTTCTGCTAAATCCACCCTTAGTATGGCTCAATAGACTGCCACAAAAACCACAGCTTTTACACAGTATGTGAACTCAGCTTCAAACAGTGTTGCCCAACCAGGCTATCCTGGAACCCTTGGGTTGCTTGAGCCCTGATGAGTAGAGATGAGCGAGTAGCATTCGATCGAGTAGGTATTCGATCGAATACTACGTTATACGAAATGCTCGTACTCGGTCGAATACCACGCAGTAAACATAAAAGGCGTTTACCGGGTGGTATTCCACCGAGTACGAGTATTTCGAATACCGTAGTATTCGATCGAATACCTACTTGAACGAACACTACTCGTTTATATCTACTGATAAGGAGTTCCCCAAAACTCAAAGACCTGGCACTTTTAGAAATGGAAGACAAACCGAATTGAGTAGTTAAAAGATGTTTTGCAAATCAGTAACAAAATCTGAGTTAAATCCTAGCACTTCATTGTGGCAGGAATGGGCTCCCCTGCATAAGGCTGAGGTATACAGTGATATACAGTAAATCTTGAATGTTTTCTTGGGCTTCTTGTTAAGTCTTCAAGTCTCTCCTCCACACATGGCTAAGATGTTGCAGATTTTCAGGGCAGATTCCATTCCAAATTGAAACTCTACAACAAGAGAACAGTTACAAGGTGAGTGGCACCATTTAAGAATATGTCCAAGTTGTCACAGATTTCTTCCACATTTCACTCATTAAATTGTCAGGGACATAATGTGCAGCAAATTCATCATTAAAACCTGCATATTAAGTTATGAAAAAATGTGAGAAAAGCAAAATATCAAAATATGTTACTGCTGTGGAGAAGTAGAAATAAGATATGCACTAATTTTAATTATCACTATTTATTACACTAATATTTATATATAGGAATGAATGTATGGAATTATTTGCTTGCCAACATTAATAAATATAGTATTAAATATGTACTTTTGCACCTGTTTTATTAAAGTGAATATACATTATGCAAGGATGGATGGATGGATGGTTGGAGAGAGAGAGATAGATAGATAGATAGATAGATAGATAGATAGATAGATAGATAGATAGATAGATAGATAGATCTTTTTCCTATATATGGTATGATAACTATTACATAAATAGACACTATTAAATATCACATGGATAGATATAGATAAATAGAGGGATAGATAGAACATTTTTCCTATATATGGTATGATAAATATTACATAAATAGATATTAGCTAATATTACATAGATAGATAGATAGATAGATAGATAGATAGATAGATAGATAGATAGATAGACAGACAGATAGAGCATATTAAATATTAGACGGATGATTTTCCTAGATAGAATAATATAGAATATATTGTATATATAAAGTAAATATTTATATATAATACAAAATAATATCTATTCACTCACAATAAATATACATTATTTGGCAGTCTGTGGGGAGAAATATATATATATACATTTTATTACTGATTCTGTTTCAGTTTATGAGCGTATCAGCGCAGTTCACACTTGTATCTCAGGTATCATCTTGAGTTGCCCCCTGCGACCTCTGTGTGACCCTGGCGTCCTGCAAGGACTGTGGGTGGGAAGATGCCATCCTGTTGTCACACAGTGTCACAGATAGGCTGGACTCAGCTTTCTACAGAAATAAACATTTAAATGGCAGCTTGTTCACTGAAACTTCCTTTGCCAAATACACTTTTGTCTCTTGACACATTTGATCTCCACAAAGGACACCTGAGATGTCATTTACAAGTAGACAGCCTCTTTTCTCTGAGACAACTCACTCTAAAGTTTCCCAAACTCTGTATACATGGCTACACTTTGTGTCCCCACACAGCTAGGACGTCTTGTTTCCTAAATGTGTCTTATTTTGGAGGGAGAGGATTCTGATGCTTATCAAAGAAAGAGACATTGCAATATCAAAGGCCACCAGGGGAAACCTGGGGTCATGACTGAGGTGACTTCTTTTGATGTGACAGACCACTCAGAAAATCTGTTGTTGTAGTCATTGTGGTTATTTACATGAGATTGCCAAAGACAGATGGTGAGAGGTAAAGAAATTAAACTAGAGATAGTGTCATATATACATATTTGGTTATATGTCCACAAACCTAACCCTTATTGCACTATATATTGTGCAGGAATGAACTAGGAATAATTGTCGGATTGTCAGAGTATCAGAATGACGGATTAAAGGAATTGTCCTTTATTCGTCTCTTTTTATCACACACAGCCTATACATATTATAGTTACCCACTATGTGATATACATTACAGGGGCTATATAATAGATAACATAGATATTTTGCACTACCCACCCTGGTGACCCCCTGAACTTGTTGACACGTGTGTCTTTGATTTGATCAGGCTTTTGTCATTCACACTTGGAAAGTGACAATTTCTAATTCTCCCAGTCAGATCCCCCTTTGAAGTATTTCAGTCCTTTTATATGCAAGGGGATGAATCCAAAAGAACAACCAACCTTACACATACACTTGGTTATTTTTTGGATTAGACAGTGTTCATGTTCCCAGGCTCCACTGCTGGTGACCTTATCATCCCCTTATTGACCATACAAGTAAGTTTAATCTGCACCCCTAAATCCCAACTATTCTCATTGACCACACAAGTATATAAAGGGGTACAAGTCTCTAAACTGTCCCACTAATTCCCAAGTATCCTCATGACCACATAAGAGATCACATCCTGTTTACTTATAATTATTCCAACTTTATTTTGTATTAAAATATATATTTATATACAACAAATACAATTTTATAAATTCAGCCCTATGGCCAAATAATACCTGAAGTCTCCAAAGTCCTTAAGAATTGCATATAATCATTCAGGCACAAGGAAAAGCCATCTCACAAGTAATAGTGCAAATGTAAATAATAGTAAGAAGGTAGTTGTGTAATAGTCAGTCTTTGGTCAGAGGCTGCATAGATTCCAGTACATTAGGATAATATAGGGGTACATACATGGCATGACCCCCAATAGTAAACATAGTGTAAACATAGTTCATCGGCAATGATAATTGTTTTGTCGCATGCGATATGTTCTGCATATACTGCATAGTATAGAATGGAGTCACCATTATTATATGTACATCTATGTGATAAATAATGCCATTCCTGTTGCAAAAGTTTCTAGTGAATAGTCCTGATTTTTAACCCTCTATGATGAGACCTCTCTGGGAGGTGAAGGGGGTTCTGTCTTATGGAGGGACTTCTGCTTAAGATCTGCACAACCAGGTCCTGAAGATGTGGGGCTGGGCAAACCCCCTTCCCTTTCCCTTTTCTTCTGTTTCATCCTTCGGTTCTGGAACCAGATCTTGACCTGAGTGTCGTTCAGTTGGAGAGAGTTTGCGATCTCTATGCGCCTGGCTCTGGTCAGATACTTGTTAAAATGGAATTCTTTTTCCAGTTCTGTTAGTTGTTTGGTTGTGAAATTTGTCCTCATTGTGCTGGAAGAGCTGAGCACCCCACACTCTGGAGGAACTGCTGCAAAGCCAATGACACAAAGGGTTACTATAGGATTCACTTTGACAGAAAGACGGAAATGTTTATGTTTCTTGTTGTTAAAGTGTAACAAAACTGATACAATATTGTAAAGATAGGATTGTAACACATTGTATATACCTGTAATTCATTGGTGTGATAGTGGGATGCCTATAGACAATAGATAGATAGATAGATAGATAGATAGATAGATAGATAGATAGATAGATAGATAGATAGGAGATAAAGATATTACATAGAGATGGATAGATGATAGATAGATAGATAGATAGATAGATAGATAGATAGATAGATAGATAGATAGATAGATCGATAGGAGATAAAGATATTAGAGATGGATAGATAGATAGATAGATAGATAGAACATGACATGAGCAGATAGATAAAAGATAAAGAGTTCCCTATATAGTAAAAATACAGATTTTTTTTCTGTGTGCATATATATATATATATATATATATATATATATATATATATATATTGAAATATAGGATGTATAGAATGTATACAATTTTCACTATATATATATTAAAAAAGAATATTAATAGAGCCTAGGTAAATAGACATATAGATGATGGATGGATAGATAGATTAATTATACTTTATAGATTATATATATTATATATTTCCTTATATAGCATAAAATATTGTATGTTTCTGTATGCATAGTATGAAATAAAGGATACATAGATGATTTCCCTATACAATATAAAATATTGGAGGTTTCTATTTAAATGGTATGAAATAAAGGATAGATAGATAGATAGATAGATAGATAGATAGATAGATAGATAGACAATTTCTCTATATAGGGTAGAAATTATTGGACAGATACACTTACTTTTCTTTGGAGCATTTCGTTTCACTTTCATCCAATCAAAGGTGTTGAGAGCTGCTTGGGTCTCAGATACTGGAGAGTTTGGTTTGGGATAAGAACCAGAAGAAGGCGAGAAGTTCTGAAAGTTTCCCGAATATATGTCTAGTTGTTCCTTACGTGGAGTCATATGATTGTCTTCTGCAAGGGTTTTGTAAGACAGCTGTCCATTGAGAAGGAAGGGTCCATTTGCTGGGTAGACAGAGCTGGTGTACTGTATATGACCTCCTGTATCCTCCATGGGGTGAGTAGATCCGTAGTTATAGTCATATTCAGAGCTGACAGGTAGATAGTTATAATCTGCAGGTGCAGCTGTCTCATAGGGAACATCCAGGCTGCATGGGGCATAAAGTGCTGGAGCCTGGTGTGCAGGCTGATGGCTAGAGGTCGGGTGGATACCAAATGATAAATTCCCCAAGTGCTGATTGTCAGGACCATGTCCAGAGTAGGTCTGTAAAGGAGCATTTCTTTGGTCACCTCGGCAAAATTTGGTTGAGAAAGCTACAACATCCCCAGGATAATCCAAGTATGTATTCATTTCAGTCAAAGTCTTAGATGGAGCAGTTATAAGTCCTTAGGGGGTGACCTCACTGAGCACTTGGAGCTTCACCTGATCTTGTCTTCTGGACTGGTCTCATTGCTGAGGAAGTAAATATTGGCCTGTATGGAGAGGTGGTCACAAGCTGCCTGTCCTCCAATCAGAAGCCTGGCATGGCTGGGGTCCAGGTGGAGCTCACAGCTGGGGGGAGTGGGTGTCAATGGCTGGACATTAAAACTTTCCAAATCAAAGATCTCAGATGACCAGACGTCTATGTCTCCTCTTGCAGAGATCAGAGTCCCCTCCTTCATCAGATCTATAGGTTCTCCTTTTCACCAAGCCTGCCCATACCTCCAGATCCCCTCTCCCACCATCAGCTCCCTCAGCAGGTCTCCTCCAGCATGCTTCCCCTTACCAGACAGCTCCAGCACTGTAGAAGGTAAACTCCCTGCTCTCCCTGACAGCACCTCTGCTTGTGATGAAGAGCATGATAAGACTGTAGTTCTGGAGAATTTCTCTGCAGATCAATACCCTGAAAACTCTTATGAAACGTATTTGACGGTCGATCTTACACTTTACATTATTAATTATATTTCATTATTTGCAGACAGATGCATTTGTAATAAGTCCCAGGCATCAGCAAGTCCTCAGAAGAAGCAGCACACACTGTGGATTGAGCTGTGTGCATAAAGTGCAATGTTGTGCTGCTGCTTTCAAGGAACTAATAGGATGATGATGATGATGATGATTGTGGGAGTTAAATGCTTTGCTCCCATCTCCCTTTTTAGTAGTGACTACAGCTAATGGATGTGGTGTAGGGTTCAGGATGCTAATGGCTCTTCTGCTGTCCCCTGGTAATACTAGAAGTCTCCCTGTAAGGTAGAAAGCATTGGGCAGTGGGAGGAGGACACTGGAGAGCAGTCAGGGATCTCTGGATCTTAGGCTTTATAGACAACAATAAAACAACGTGATTACAATGCACTGGAGACAAGAACTTCCCTTATGTCATTATACTCAGTGCCTGACCCTGCATTAAATCACACATGGACTGGATGATGTCTCTTCCTTGTGCTGATATCACACTATTGCAGAAGACCAGAGCTGCAGAAATACATCCTTACCTGCATAGTACTTGTGGAAGTGGTTTAGGGCTGATGCAGGTGGGTTTTATGGCATCTCCACTGGCAAGTTGTGCAGAGCAAAGACCTATCATATCACTTTTATTTGCAAAGCACCAACATATGTAGGGATTGTAGGGTTATAGGTTAAACTTGATGGACTAATGTATTTATCCAACCTCATCTACTATGTAACTATGTAACTATATTCCCCAGCACTTTACTTCTGAGAGGAAACCCCTTTAAATAAAATCAGACTTGACATAGTAACAACTGAGTAACAATAGGAATGAGAATCCTGTTCACAAGAACTTACAATCTAGGAGGAAATAGGGGTGATGCAAAAAGTCAAAAGTGCTTTTTACAATGAACTGCATTAGGGTGCAAGGTGTGTGGGGCTTGCTATTGAATTAAGTATTTAGGATCTAAGGAATAATGAAGAAGATGTGGGAAAGTCTGTTTGTGTTCAAGTGTTTATGATGGTGACAGAAAAATTGTGTTTCCGGTGTTTTGTGCATATACAGAGGGTATAAGATGTGTATGTTTATGTGTAAGAGGTTGTATGTGTAAACTTTTGCTATATTTGTTGCCACATGTATTTATGTGTATGTAATTATGCATGTATGTATATATGTGATTGTATATGGATATACTTATGCATGTACTATATGTAAGTATAAAGATGTCATTATGATCATTTAACCATAAGACGGACATTACTATTGTCCTTATTCATATCTAAGCCTGTAGATCAGCGGCTCTCAACCTGTGCGTCGCAACTCTGGCAGGGGTTGAACGACCAAAACACAGGGGTCGCCTAAAGCCATCGGAAAATACATATTACCGATGGCTTTAGCTGCTGAGAAGTCGCACTACTGTCTGCAGCAGCACTATTCAGCTGGAACGCACGCCGTTATGAACGCGCATTCCAAACTGAATGCCTGCGCGCATGCGCAGATGTGATTGCATCATCCGTCCGGGATTTTGTTGCGGTTTTTTGAGCCAAAGCCAGGAGTAGATTGTGCAAAAGGTAGATGTATAACAACTTCCTATATATTTCCCAATCCTCTTGCAGCCATTTTTGGCTTTGGCTCAAAAAACTGCAACAAAATCTGCAACAAAAAAAGCTGCGTTAAAACAATGTGGGGCCTCAGCCTAAAAAACTTATGATATATATCCAGTCTTTGAATCTATATAGCAAAGTGAAGCTAATAACTGATCCCATAGTTTCACGGATCAGTATGCGGGCCGATAGTCCAATATGCGGGCCGATAGTCCAGATGGCAAAACGCAGGACCAGTCTTATTTCTGTCCAGTTTGGTGGCCATGTTCCAGCAGCTCCTATTCATTGAATGAATGGGGCTGCAGAAACATGGCTGATGCATGGGCTGCACACAATTGACATGAACCAGGCCACCGGGCAGCACACGAATGACATACACCGGGCCAGCGGACAGCACACGAATGACATGCACCAGGCAGCATACAGTTATGTGCAATTAGCCTTAGTTTGCACTATTAGTAAATCTGAGCCAATGACTGTCAAGACCATCGTGGCATCAGTGTTGGAAATGTTTCGATTTAACAGGTGAGTAATGGTTATTACTAAATTTCCCTATGGTGGGACTATTAAAGGATTATCTTATCGTATTTTGTAACATTTACTGCAACTATTTATTAAACTCTCAGACAACCTCCTATTAGAGCCTGACAACAGAAGACCATTGATTACTTTGCTGACAACCTAAAACTACCCTGGTCATACACAGCCATAGTCCATGTCTGGTAACACAAGAAGACTGTTTATAATACAGGGATACTATGTAACCCCTTTCATTGCAATCAGAATTGTAGCAATTATCCTCAAGTGAAACAATTGGCGCAGGTTCCTTACATGCTGTGATAACTGGAAGTAATCTAAACCATCACCCAAAACACTGTGTTGTGTAAATTCACCCATTGGGATGAGGAAAATATTGCTGAAATAATTCAGTCGTTACATTTCCCAACTTTCGAAAACTTATAAAATGATGTCTTTTATTGTCTATTACTTAGTAGTCTCCAAAGTAACATAATCATTATGGCTCGCTTCTTATTATATCAGTGATACAATGTTATATTAGTTGCATTTACTATAATATGCAGTCTGTGTCCAGGAGCTACAATCCATTGTGCTACTTCATAGCCAGAGTCGGAGTTACAGTTTATGTAGTCGGGGACAGTTTTAGGTGGCGCTGGAGTCAGAAAAAAATTTACCAATTCAACTTCAGCTTCAAAGTAAAATGATCTATTATTATTATTATTATTATTATTATTATTATATTAATTTGATATATAGTTTGTTTCAAATTTACTTTCAGAGGAACTGACTAGGTTTTTAATGAACCTTCGGACTGACCATTGGCTGCCATTTATGAAGGAGTCGGAGTCAGGCTGTGAGTTGGAGTCAGTGGTTTGGCTTTCTGACTCCACAGCCCTATGGACAGCAGCTATCTTCTTGTATCCAATTGATGTTCTTCATTAAGTTTCCATAAATCTGTTTCCTGGGGGGTTGTAAGGATTTAACCACTGAAATAGCAAGAAGATAAATGTATTTCTGAGCTGGATATATACCATAATGTACAGTAAACCAGTGCAGGCATATATGAGATATACTTATACTTATCTCTCCTTGTGGTTTTCATCCTGGGAAATTCTGTATAGCTCTTAAAGTAATGAAGCCGATATATATTAGGAAGTGTGGCTTGTCTGACGTGTGTTGTACGTTCATATGTTAAAGGGGTATTCTGGTTATTTCAGGTTTCCCCTACCAACAGAATGGGGGGTAACTTGTTAATCAGGGGCTGAGATCGCCACTGATCATGAGAATAGTGATCCCCTTTGTCTTTCTGATTGGAGATGCAGGCTAGGCCTGGACGCTGCCCTCCATTTATTCTGTATGGCACAAGTACATTGCTTGGCTACCTATGGCAGTCCCCTAGAAATGAATAGATCAGCAGTTCACCTGCAAGAGGGGGGAATTAGACCTCTTTTTTAGTGATCACCTGGGGTTCGCAGTCAGATCCTGTAGCTAGAGAATACATTGTTCTCATGGGTGTCAATAGTCAATTTAAAGTATGCTATACTATATTATACTATGTTGCACATTACCTTTCTGCTATTTACTCATCCTATTCCACCATAGGTCCCATTCAAAGCTGATCTGCAGTACCTGATCTGGCTACTATACAGAAAACGGAGCTGTCTGCTTCCTGCTCCATTACACAGGTCAACAAAAAAAAAAAATTTACTGGTGTCCAAAATATTTTAATGAATTTGGGGTATTTTTGGGGTGCTGATTCTGAATATGCTATCAGTTTTGCCAGATTGGCTCAAGTTTTTGAGATTTTTGGTATCTTATTTATAGCACTTGTTGGTAAATGCGACGCATCATCTCATTAATTTCTTTGGATTAGTACTTGAACTGAGCAGTTCTCAATATAGTTTTTTGTTAATTAGTGTTCTAAAAGTTTGTTCATAGCTTGATTTTTGCACTAACTTTATGTTGTTGTCTGTTTTCCAATGAAAAGCATGAACTCATCAAGAAGAAGTTGTCTTAACGATCCAGACTCATTCTGTTACATTTGTGGTGAATATACACTGCAAAAACATAGAAGAAACATAACAGACTTCATAAAAAAAGTGTATTTGGCCTATTTTGAGGTTATGCTTGGGGACCAAGACAAGTCTTGGGCACCACACATAGTGTGCAAAGCATGTATCGAATTATTACGAAAATGGAGCAAAGGACAAAGAAAAAGCTTCAAATTTGGTGTTCCAATGGTGTGGAGAGAGCAAAAAAATCATCATGATGACTGTTATTTCTGTGCAGTGCAAGTGCAAGGATTCAATAAGCATAAGAAACGAAAATGGGAGTATCCTAACATGGAATCTCAAATCTCAAAAACTTGAGCCAATCTGGCAAAACTGATGACATATTAAGAATCAGCACCCCAAAGTTACCCTAAATTCGTTGAAATATCTTTGGCCCCAAAAATGCTGTTGACCTGTGTTATTTGCACAGTTTCTGAGAATAGCTGGTTGGTGGGCGTTTATGGATAGCTCAACAATATTTTTAGCCCAGAAAACCGCTTTATCCCTAAGACCCTGACACCTCTTCATTATTTAATTTGTGATAAACTGAATGGAAGGGAAAAGGAATCTGAGACCAAGGAATCCATAATCATATTGTCCTATACTGACCCACACAGTTTCTAAATATACAGATGTAGCAGAGCTGAATTTGTACTTTCTATGTTCCCTTTATATAATAATAATAATAATTATTATTATTATTATTATTATTATTATTATTATTATTATTATATAATAACTATACTTATAGCAATATAATAATAATAATTATTATTATACTTATAATAATATAATAATTAATAATAATAATAATAATATAGTAATAATATTATACTAATAGCTCACAGAAGTGACAATCTTTAACTTTAGTCCTATGGAAACGTATCTTTAAAACCATTATATTACCCTTTTTGTGTCTTCTGTGGGGCTTACATGTTACAAAAATTATCTTCTTCACTTGAGACACCTACCAAATGGACAGCGTTAGGTACAAGTCAGAGATTAAGATACAAGACGGAAAGTCCAAGGAGCCATTTGGACTGTATAAGCAGCAGGCTTGCTAATACATTTCATGTTATGTTGAGTTGTGACAAACTCAGCCCCGCTACATATGTATAAATGATCGCAAATCAATTCACTGCAATGAATTATTCAGCTTCCTCTCTAAATACATTGTTATTCTTATTGTACCAAAGTACAATAACATTTAAGTAACAAAGAGATAGGGTCAGCTTATAACACATCTCCAGAGACTAGTGAGCTCGGTTATTTCTGACTGCCGTAAGTATTTTGTGTGGCTAATGTATCCCACTCCTCAGCATTGTAATAGGTTATTGTACTAGGGGTGCTTTCTGGCAGGAGAAGGCAGTGTATTCAATCTGAAGCTAGTTGTTTATATATCACATGAAATCTCACATTGCACATTGTATCAAGACTTTATTCTCATTGTTATTATGTATTTTCTGAATGTATTATTAATAAATGACATCCGTATGTCGCCCGTACCTCCACGCCCCCCATTCACTGGCATCAAATGGACAGAAATAGGACCCGTCTTGAGTTTTGCTCCTGGTTCATACACGGGACCCTGAAACTACACGGTTGTGAATATGGAAATGAATGGGTCAATGCGCTGGGAAAAACACAGCTAGCACATTGATAGTGCACATGGTGATGTGTATGAGGACTTAAGGTCATTTGTCTACACAAGTAGTCTTGGCGCAGCGTTTTGTGGTTGTTGAACAGCTCAGTTAGCACTTCAGTGACATGACATCATATACTACATAGAACATGTTTTATAACAATATAAGCACTAGGAGTGGATCATAAAGCAAGGATAAGTAAAATAAAATACACACATACATATGTATATTAATGACCCAACATGGATAGGACATTATTACTGTACTGAGATATCATCTCTCTATACAGTGGCATCATCTTGTATAATATCACTGTGTGTACTATGATGTCACAGGAAACATAATTCCTGTACAGTGACATCATTGGACATATAATCCATGTACTGTGACCTCACTGGCACGTTACCCCTCTACTGTGACAATATTCGGCATTATGATTGTACTGTGACATCACAGGGCATAATATCCTTACAAAGTGATGTCACTGGGCCCTACATCTCTGCTTTGTGACTTCCCTGGGCACACAGCAGAATCTCAATGTAATGTTGTCATATTATGCATTATGTCTATGCTGTAATATCAATATGAGTATAGTGCCTGAAAAATTACATGTATGTATTATTTCTTTGCTACAGTATAATATCATTGCATGCATTATGCCTATACACTGTGTGCATTATGTTTGTACTAACTTTTTTTTGTAGCCCCCACCGTTCCAGAACAATCAGTTCAGATAGTTTTACGCTACTGAGGTTCTCTACTGTCTGGTGTGTGGTGTCAAGCAGGGGGTATGATTCAGGGATCCAATCAGAGGCAGTTAGTGTCAGAGCTCAGAATCACACCCCTTTGTCTGCTCCTGCCTGACACCGCCCTCCTGACAGTACAGAGACTAAATAGCATATCAGGCACCAAAACTAACTGCACTTATTACTCAGAAATTGTGGAGACAGAGAATCAATTCCAACAGTTTTGGAATCAGTGCAGCAGTGACTATGAAGTGATGCAAAGATCTGGATTTAGTGGAGGTGGTAAAAGGTCCTCTTTAAGGAACCATTGCAGCTGCACTGTCTGCCTCTCACTTATTTTCTTCGTGTCTTGGTACTAGAAATCAAATGAATACTCTAAATACATCTAAAAAATCCCCTTAAGGGTGTATCAGTGTAGAATAGCCAAGCATCTTTTTTACTTACAAGATCACGTCACAATACACAATATTCAGCAAACTGATATGACATCTTGGGACCACAAGTTGAGTCGGGATCCAGCTGTCATCCTGGTTCTTTATAGTCTTTGTCTACTTTGGCTTTGCATTCTCCTGAGCTCACCAGTAGAGGTCCCCAGTGAAAGTGACCAGTGCAATATGTCACAGCTGAAAGTGACCAAAATCCAACATATCTTCAACCTCATGAGCAAACATCTGTAGCCATGTCCAGTGCCAAAATACAGCCTGGAAGGATCAAGTGACTACTGTAAGACGTATACAGCATATATCTACCTAGGAAGGCTTCAAATGCTAACGGTCCCTGATTCTCTTACCACATCATGATATTGATATACTATTGATGCATTGCATCCAGCACTTTTCAGCTTAAACTGGCAAACTATTTAGAAACAACCAGTCACTACATGGAGTAAATATACAATATACTTCAGGAACAGGATATCTGAGCCGAAAAAAATACTGAAAAATAAGAATGCTTTCAAAAAAGTATTGATAGATTATTTGTGTCAATTACCAAAATCCCATCAATATTTGGTGTGACCTTTGCTCTTTGGAGGAGGAGACCTGGAAGTGGCAATGTGGCCGCCACAGATCCCTGATCTCAACGCATTCAGTCTGTCTGGGATTCCATGAAGAGACAGAAGGATTGGAGCAATCCAACATCCACAGATCTGTGCTTAGTTCTCCAAGATGGAACAACCTCCCTACCGAGTTCCTTCAAAAACTGTATGCAAGTGATGGAAGGCAAAGGGCAAAGGTCACACCAAATATTGACGGGATTTGGATTTCTCTTTTCTTCATTCACTTCATTTTGCTGATTGAAAAGCTGTTAGCATTTCTACTTCTGCTATGCAGCAATTTGTCCGTGCCTAAAACTTTTGCACAGTGCTGTCACTCACTGATATGATTGCAATATCATTGCTATTTGTGTATGATTCACGACCTCCAGTCCTAGTTAATGTAATGTGCCTCGCACTTGTAACACATCTGGCGATTCTTGGCTCCCCTCTGTAACGGTTGCGCAGCTGGAGTCCGAGGCTTCGATCTTCTGGATAGGAAGTATCAGGTCATCACAAGGAGAATTTCCACTCCGTGTGCAATGTCCAGCACTTCTCAGCTGAATTACTCAGTGTTTCCCCAGCACTCAGCTTGATTCTCAGCCTGATCATCATATTGAGGTGCCATCTCGGCTCATGTACAACCTCCTATATACAAAGCTGACCTCAGACTTCTGAACAGAAAATAACTGGTGCAGTGTTCACTTTGCAGAGAGCTTTGCATTAACGTTGGTTATTATTCCCGTCACATTTCTCTCGTCCTCATTTCTTATTTTTATGACCGTTTTTCTAATTTACTTTGCTGCAATTTTCATTGCTTTTAACCACAATTTTAAATGAAACTTCTAGAAATATTATCAGAACTGTTGACCCAAATATCTCCTCGTATCATGTAATGTGGAACATAAAGTTGTTTAATAGGATTATGGCTGCAACTAATTAAAAGTCTTAAAATGGATGAGAATTGCAAACTGGAGGCGAGAAGGGCGCCCCCTCTGAAGCGTGACTTGTCTGCTGTGTATTATCTAAAGATAATGCTGTCGTGGGCCGGTGATGTCACACCAAAACTGCAGGCAAAAGTACTATTAGGTACAGACGGGGGCGTAGTTTTAGGGTAGGCCCCACTACTGCCCCCTGTAACCCCAGGGGCCCCAAAGGTATCTTTTCCACATAAAATAGTCCACTGCAGTGAGATATCTTACCACTTAAAAACTATTGAAAATTTCTGTACCGCAATATAGTTTACACATGGCAGGATTGTGGAGTCAGAGTCGTGGCCAGTTGGGAGAGTCAGAGTTGGAAACAAAAAGTTACTGACTCCGACTCCTAGCTTCATTATATTTACTTATATTATAGAATTATTGATATTGTATACTTAATTCCATGTATACTTTGTTACATATTTACTTTCATAAAGTAAATTAGAGAAGCTTTGTAGATTCTGTCTGTCCATAGCTGTCAGCCTTTTATGAAGGAGCTGGACCAGGAGTTGGAGTTGGTAGTTTGGATACTGACTCCATAGCCCATCGCACATAGTAAGACTTTGCTACATCTGTACATATCAGTTCTAATATTAGAGTCTTCTTGTATGGCAGTGACTGTTTGGGCCCCCTCAGATATCAGGGCTCTCAGTTATGATTTCTACCTCTGCACCTCCTACAGATACACCCCAGTTTGTTAATCTTATAACTATGCATCATAATTTCTATATGTTCTGATTAGAGATGAGCGAGTAGTTAAATACTTGATATTGGTTTCGAGTAGCCCCTCAATATTCGACTACTCGAATCGAATATCAAACCCTATTATAGTCTATGGGGGAAAAAATGCTCGTTTCAGGGGTAGGCAACATTCGATCCAACTGAACTTACCAAGTCCACAAGTGAGGGTCAGGCTGGATTCTCCAAGAAGTCTTCTCCGCACAGCGTCCCCCCGTCATCATCTGGCAATGAATTCACTCTGCTAGGCATCAGGCCTGGCAGAGACGACTGCGCATGCCCACACTACAAGAAAATGGCCGCTTACAGTCAAAGCGGCCATTTTCTTGTAGCGCGGGCATGCGCAGTCGGCTCTGCCCAGGCCCGATGCCTAGCAGAGTGAATTCAGAGCCGGAAGACGCCGCAGGGACGCAGCGAGGAGAAGACTTCTAAAGGTAGGAGAAGAACCAGCGTTGATTGGACAACTGTATAGCATTTGGCCAATCAACGCTGGTTCTGCATCGAATTTTTCCATTCGAATAGCGAGTGGTACTCGATCGAGTACAAGTATTTCGAATACCGTAGTATTCGATGGAATACCTACTTGATCGAATACTACTCGCTCATCTCTAGTTCTGATGCATCCGTCTTCTTATCTGTCAATGACCATGTGATGATAGCCATATACTTACCTTTACCACCCCCTGTCTGTATTCTGCTAGGGTATATGCATGTAGTTTGGGAACCCCTCTGTTAGGCAGAGCATAGAGGAGCTACGTATTATCGCTCGTTCTCTGAAGGACATCAACATGACTATGCATTATATGTATTTCTATAGGGAAATAAAAAGAAGAAAATATGGAGCTCTGATCAAGTAGTATGTTCCATCAATAAATATCTGCATAGACCTTATCCTGTATATATGTGCCTAGGATAGGTCTACTCGACTGTAGGTGTGGATCATGGTCAGAACAGCTGCTATCCATCCTCCTTCCAAGTGACTCCTTTCTATCATCAGTACAAGAAGAAGATGGACAAAGTCCAGCTGAAGATACTAGAGGATTCCTGATGCTCGGAGTGCACTGGATGACTAGACTAGTAGTTGGTGAATTATTCGGCTGTTATTCAGTGTTGACCAGCTACTAACTTGGTCGCTCAATGCACTCTGGTGACTCTTAGGTCTGGTTCATATCTGAGTTCGGTATTCCATTCGGGGGGTCCCCAAGCGAACGTATTAGAAAGCGGTGAGCAATTAAACCGCACAAACCCCATAGACTATAATGTTGTCCATGTGTTTTCCGTGCAGTGCCCACATTAATCATGCTGAGAGAAAAGTACTGCTTGCAAGAGGGATTATCTGGGAATCTTACATTGATGTTCTATGCTTAGTCCAACAACAACTCAATCCCATTCAAGTACATGGGGATGAGCTGCTATATCCAGCACAGCCGCTATAATATGTCTGACGTGCCTGGAATCGAGTGAAGAGACTGCAGCACTCATTGAATGCTGCAGCCTCTTCCATCAGCTGATCTGTGGGGGTCCCAAGAGTTGGACCCTAGCTGATCATCTATTGATGACCCATTGTAAGGATAGCTCATCAATATATACCTCCTGCAAACCCCATTTAAGAGGAAGATCTTATTCTAGAGAACACTGAAGGACCACTTTATCCACTGGAAGTAAGCGGAATGGATGACAGCAAACAGAGATCTCGAAAACCATGAGGATTTGAAAAAGAAAGTATATTGGAAAATTATATGTAAAATTATACGTACAATGGCTCTTATTTGCTGAAACTGGACCAGCCCTTTTAATAACACATTGCATGATGTAGATTACAATGTATCTATGTGTCAATATATGGAATGATAGAATAGTTTGTGTCTCACTATATTTCTCTTAGTACATGGTCTATACGCAGCACTCCGCGCCTGTTATTACTTGGTGACACGGATAACTAATTACCAACCTCATGATCTTTAATAAATGAAATATCTGTTTTGTCCATGGAGTATTGAAATGAAATCTCCCCAGTCCTGGTCTCTTCTGCTGTGGTTCCTGGACGAATCCCAGCTGGCCTGGGCCTGCTCTGGAGTAGGAGGGACTGATGTAGAGAATAGAGAGAACATGGCATGATTGATGGCGGCTTAATAGAACCCCACTGATCCCTGGCAGGACTGCAGCAGTTACTTTAGCTGCTAATTTATTGATAGTGTATATGTATTTGGTGGGTAACCTGTATGGCTCTGCTATCAGTGACCTGCAGTCATCAAAAGCATCTGAGCAAAAGGAAAAGAGTCCAGAAATTAAATGCAAACCCATGGTGAGAATAAGAGCCTCAGCACCAGAGCCGATTGCGTTTTACTTTATGCTTAGGCCTGTGGGATCTATCTTGATTACTCTGTCTCCTTAAGAAGACTACCTTTGCATACTCGCAGACCATAGATTCTCATGCTAAAGATTCAGGAAAAAGAATATGCCAATAGGTTCTTCTTGGTGGAAAAACTATTTGCTTATACTTTTACTAGAACTAACAATTTAATAAATAGTTAGCAGATGGGAGAGCCGACTGTGCATGCATAGAACGTTGAAGCCGGCACCGGAAGAAGAGGTGGAGATAGGCTGTTCCAGACGAAGGTGGAGCTGGTGCTAGAGATTTCTCCTGCAGCATTGGGGACGCCCTCAGTGCTGCGAGAGAAGTCATTTGCATACAGAAGAAAATCAGGATTTCTACTGAACAGCAGTGCGGAGAAGACATCTAAAGGTAGGAGAATAATAGCCTTTCTTAAAGCTATTCCGACGTGTTAGTCAGAAAAAAGGGTATCCAAAGATAGGATCCCCTTAAAGGGATTTTCTGGGCTAAAAATATTGATGACCTATCCTAAGGATAAGCTATCAATATCAAATTAGTGGTGGTCTGACACCCAGTACCCCACACCGACACCGATCAACTGTTCTAAGTAGCTGATACACAGAGAATGGAGCAGGAAGCAGACAGCTCTGTCCTCTTTGTAGTGGTCAGACCAGGTACTGCATTCACTTGAATGGGAGCTCAGTTGCAGTGACCTAGTTCTGCCACTGCAGAGAGAACAGTGCTGTCTGCTTCCTGCTCTAGTCTCTGTGTGTCAGAATTAAAGGGGTACCAGGTCCATGTCCCCATATATCTGATATTAGTGACCAATTTTTAGATAAGCTCTGCCATATTTTAGCCCAGAAAACCCTAAGCTAAGGCCCCCGCGGGACATCCCACAGCAAAAAAGCACCGCGGAAAAAACGCATGGAGTTTTCCTCCCTGGACTCTCTCTTACAATTATAGCTACGGGTTAACCACCGGCATTTCTGTAGGTATAATTGAAATGCAGCGATTTCCAACACAGCGCTGGATTTTGAAATCGTGACATGTCCAGACAGTGGTTTTTACTACAAAGTGTAGCATGGGATTTGCTAGAATCCACTTTTCCTGTACTGTAAAATGCTGTGATTTTTCCTGCGGAATTTCCGCCGCGAGAAAATCTCATCATTTCCGTCCTGTAGGGCCCCAACCTTAAAGTCCAACCTGTATATAACAAACGCTAGATTAGGGCTACATGGTGGCTCAGTGGTTAGCTTTGCAGCGCTGGAGTTCTGGGTTTGAATCCGACCAGGGACAACATCTGCAAGGAGTTTGTATGTTCTCCCTGTGTTTGTGTGGATTTCCTCCCATTCTACAAAGACATACTGATAGGAAAAAAGATGAAATAGTCTCTTATTTAAATAAATATATCCAATAAAATAATCCAATAAAGAGACACTAAAATAAATTCGCCATCAAGGTGCCCATGCACATAAGCACATAAGGTGAATGTCAGCCAAACTCTCCCATTTCAGAAGGAATAGTTGACCAACTTATGTGCGGGGTGGTTTCTTGACTCTCACCCTATAGTAGAAGTCGTGGGAAGGAAGCATTGGACATGTTATGTTTCGATACGCCTGATTGATTCATCATCCACAGGAAACCTCCAACAGAGATATCCTTCTTATCTCTCCCTGCTGGGAACACATGCACGCTCAGCCAAGTGTGCAGTTACACACATCAGGAGGAATCGCTATGTAAGATGTATGCTTAGCTCTAGCTATGGAACCATTTAGCCAGCAGTTTTAGAATTTCATGTGTTCCCTCCACTTCAGCGATACTTGTGTAATTGCCAGGCTAAACAAACACAGTCTGACAAAAGTTTACAACCGAGCGTCTTTGTATCCGTGGATAATTCAGGACTGTTAATGGGAACCATTGAGATAATTCCCCAGAAAATTGTATATATCCTGGCTGGGCAGCATCAATCACAAGGAGTATATTTGTAGTACTCCCGGGTAAGAAAACCTTCCTAACATTATAACCCACAGTGTTTCCTTCCATGTGCTTATAATGTTTTGTCTGGTTAGTAGAAATCATTACATAATATAAAGCACATTCTTCATGTAATTGGTTAATGATGTGCTACATACTGGGGAGATATAGAGAGGAGTTGGGAGCGGCCATGTGTCAGGACTGTCATCTGTACAAAGTATTCCTGCTCTGTATTCTTCTGTGACATGTACAAGGTGAAGCACATGATATGACCAAGTACAACTACAACAGGTTTAGCCTATAGTTAATATGCAGAATTATTTTGTTATATTGTAGACATTGCAGGCATATTGCTAGGACATGCCACTAATGTCCGGCCAGCAGGGAACTGTCCATGGCTAGAATAAGTGTCAGCCATATTAAGAAAGCAATGTCCCTCTTTGTCTCCTGTCGGCACAGCTTGTCTTATTCCAGTTGGTCACATGGTTGGCTATTGACTATAATTGGCCAACTATGTAGCCCACGAAGAAAGCTGAAGGAACCTGAGACAAGATGAAGTCATGGAAGAATAGTCGGTACAGCACTATCCTAGTGCAGCTGCCACTTTATCCTTGCAACTGGCCGAGATAACAAAGGATAGACCCCTAATAAAAATTGGTACCATATTCTGCAACCAATATGTCTGGACAACCCCTAGGCCAGGGGAAGGCCACCTTCGGCACTCCAGCAGTTGTAAAACTACAACTCCCAGCATGCATACTTGCTCTGATGTTCTTGGTGCTACCATAGAAGTGAATGGAGCATGGGGCAACATGGTGACTTAGTGGTTAGCATTGCAGCACTGGAGTCCTGGGTTAAAATCCCACCTGGAAAAACATCTGTAAGAATTTATATGTTCTCACCATGTTTGCATGGATCTCCTCCCATTTTAAAAGACATACTGATAGGAGAAAAAAAAAGTATATTGTGAATCCTATATAGGGCTCACAATCTACATAAAAAATAAATAAAATAAAAACGTTAATAGAGCATGTTGGAAGTTGTAGCTGGAGTGCTGAAGGTCGCTGATCCCTGCCTTATGCTATTCCAAAGCACTGCTGAAATGGATCATTCCAAAAAAAAAAGATAGTGGGGGAAATTTATTAAGACTGGTGTTTTCTATGCCAGTCTTGACTGGTGCAAGGAGGACCTCTACTATCAAGAGGCTCCAGTCTTTTAATAAATCAGGCACAAGCCTGTGCAATGGAATGGAAAACTACGCCAGTCAGGAACTGGAAAAACTTCCTGTGTAAGGCCCCATGTAGCAAGCTTTGGGAAAGACTGCGGTGGAAATGCATTGTCTTTTTTCCTGCAGCATTTTTCACAGAAAGTCTGCAGGAAATATGCACCACATTAACTCTCATCAATGCAGAAAACTGGTGCAGATGGATTGATAAATTCTCCCCTTTGTATTCGGAAATATGGCTTTTCATGGGCATCACTCTTCTATGCACTTATGCCACTTTATGATTTGGAACACACGGACACATGAACCCACATAACTTGAGATATCACATCCAAATGCTGCAAGCAAAAACATGATAAGCGGAGAGGTGGGTGCTGCCTGTGTGTGCCCCAAGGCCCCCTGAGTTGCTAATTCATAGTAATACCTGATATAATCTTTAGCCCAGGTGCTGAAAAATAATTGATTGCTTTTGCACGTCAAGATGTTCTGCAGGGGATAAGATCCCAGTGGATCACTGACTGTTCACAATCTGCCAGGGGCCTCTGTTGGTTTCGGTTGCTATTTCCAAGAATAAAAAAGGGATTGTAATTTGTATCTCTCCACTTCCTGCTAAATCAATATACATATACATTAATGTTAGGGTAAAATAAATGATTGTTGCCCTGATGTGCGGCTTAGTGATTAAGAAGCAATTACTACAATTATAACATGCCTTTAATTGAGTACCAATTATGCTAAAATTTTGTGAAATGGAGAGCAATAGCCTCACTCATGTTTCACTCTGAATATGACACACAATAAATGTGAAGACAACGCAGAGTTAAGAACATGCGGCATATTTATCATCATATTAAAGGAATTTACTCATCTTGATATATATATTGTATATTCACACTTAGGCTGTGCCTTAAACATTCACTTTTTGTAAGCAGAGGGATCCCCTGACCCATATCCTACCAGGGAAGCGACATATTGAATGCAGAGTTAGTTGTGCGCATAGTCAAGGCTTCTCTAGTCTCGAGTCTATGGGACCTACAGAATGATAAAAGAATCACCTGTCTATTCAGTGTCATAACCTACCTGATAGAATGGAGAATGGTGAGGACATACCTGTGTGAGATAGAAAGTCAGGAGAGGGACTGTAGCTAAATAGATAGATTATTGTCAAATATCTGTCACATATCACACAGTCAGGTAAGGAGTGACTGTTTTATGAGGATGCTCAAGACTATACAGCAGACTGTTATTATAGGGGTTAGTTCAGACTTCACATCCAAACTAATATTATGGGGGGAGGTCCAGACTACACAGCCAACCTGTTCTTTCAGTGGAAGATGCAGGCTACATGGGGTGGTCCAGACTACTCAGCCACACTACTGTTACAGATGGTGATCCATACTTCATAGACCAGTATTGGGCATCCTCCAGACCACCCGACCGAACTGTGTCCTAGTGGGTGGTCCAGATGACATGGGATGTCCAGCATATACCGCCAGACTGCTGATATTCTAGACTGCTCAGCCCATTACATTAGGAGGGCATTACAGACTGCACCATCCGACTATAGTTATAGGGAATGTTCCAGGCTACACAGTCAAACTATTGTTACAAGTAGTGCAGGGGCAGATATACCATTGGTGCAACTTGTCAGTCGGCCCTATCACCTTAAAGGGGTATTCCCACCTCACATACTCATCAGTCTTTACTGCTGTAAAATCTTCTTTCTTCCTGGTTTCTTGCATCATTTGGTGGGCGGGGTTTCACATGCAACCTGCTGTTTAGCTCTGCCCCCAAATTCACATGTAGCTCCGCCCACCCATATTGGACTATGAAGTACAGGCAGCAGCAACTCCATTTTGTGTTACATACAGACACTGCCTGTCTCTGCCATAATGAACACAATTGAATTAGCTAGCCTGATAACTGGGAGAACAGAAGAAATGAAAGCAGCTCCTCTCCCCTATCTGAGAGCAGGGAGGTAGGTCACGTGGTGTAGACACAGGAATAGCTAGAAACACAGGCTCGCTCCCTGCACTTAGCCCCTCCTCCCTCCCCCCTGAGAGCAGCAGATACATCACTTGACTCATGAGAAGCTAAGTCAGGGCTGTGGCCACAAAGAATTGAATAAAGTAAGATAGTGGACAAACAAAGCAGTTTTGCTGAAGCAATGTATTTAGGAAAAGTCTTACATCCACATTAACAAGCAGTATAGATAGGATCCTTGTGATGGGACAACCCCTTTAACAGCATCTTTCTACTGTCTATTAGAGTGTGGATAAATGCACAAGCGAATATCACTCCGCACAGAGAACTAAATGATCCTGAAGTCTTTCTTTTCTTCTTAGTTGCTATGACTCCTAGTATCTTTTCTATCTGCTATTCTGAACTTGTATGTGTTCTTTCTTGAATTATATTACTGTATTATCCATGCTGCTGTAACACACTGAATTTCTCCATGGTGGGACTATTAATGATTATCTTATTTTATAAGCTAATGAACATCATGGTTAACTATTACTGGTGGATTGTAAGAGAGACATGGGGGTATATTGTGCTGAGATACTGGAAAACAAGGGGCCCATAACTTTTCATGTACAGGAGCCCTCACTTCTCTTCCCCTAAAATGTTGGTCCAGACTACAGGGTATGCTCCAAACTATACAGCCAGCCTGTATTTATAGAGTCCAGGGCAGATTCCTCAGTCACACTGCTGGTATATGGGTGCTCCAAACGATTCTCCTTTTTTTTATTATTTATTTAGAGACTGGGTTGTCTGGATGTTTCGACTGTTGCATTCTTACCATTTGTGTAATATTGAAGGAAGACATGAAGGAAAGGATGCTTTAATGGATCCAAATAGTTTCACTGGGATGCCAACAGATCAACACATTAAAACAATTACATTCCCCCCCCAAAAAAAAAAAAAAAAAAAAAAAAAACAACTTAGACTTTGTCTGAATTCAGCTCAATGTCAGCTCTGATGGTACACGCTTGAGTTATCGACACCATTAGTTTCGGCACAGATATCCCTCTACTGTCAGAAGGCCAGGCCTTACAGCCTATTGTCATCGCTGGGTTATGAAGAACGCTACTTGACCATACTCTTACATAGCCTTGTAATGTCAGGGGGGTTGTTCCTTATCTCCCAGTGCATTGTCATATTTCCAGGGGTATATAATACTGCCGGGACCACAGGACATGAAAGATCCTCCTTAATAGGCTGGATTCACTCACGTTAGGGCAACGTTATCATTGTGTTTGTGCCAGAATTCCAGTTTGTTTTTACCTAGTTTACAATTTTTTAATGGTTGGGCCAAATTATTAAGTGTGTGCTGGGCATTTTTTTGTGATTTATGCCTAATGCAGCTTTTTTTTTTAAAGTGACTTATGCGGGGGTGCCCTTTACATAGCACATAGGCCTAGATTTAGTAACTGGGCTTCAGTGCCAAATTTGCATGTTTTTGGCACACAATGGTGCACCTCATCAACTGTCTACTTTTTCAAGATGGAATGGGTTGAGAAACTAGGTGGTCTGGAAGGGAATACCCTAGTGCTTCAAATTTACTATAACTCACGCCAGCCCCTGTACGGAGCAACGGTCTGATTCTCCCCCCTGACAATTAAAACAAAAAAATGCAAAAACACTACTAAGGCTGAGGCCCCCATTGCAGAAACTCAGCTTTTTTTATGCAGATTTGCAGAAAGGAGAAGTATGAGAACCTTCTATATATTTTCCATTCCTTTTGCTGCCATTCTTGGTTTTGGTTCAAAAAACCGCAGCCAAATCAGCAAAAAAAAAGGCTGTGTTTTTGTAACATGGGGCCTCAACTTCAGGCTGAGGCTTTCTCTGTGGACTTTCATTATACGTATAGGGGAACCACTGGCATTTCCATAGGTATAATTGACGTGTCTACAGTGCATATTTTCCTGCACTGTGAGTATGGGATTCACTAATGCTGCGGGAAAAACCATGGCGGCAACTCCTCACCATTTTTCCCGCAGCATCTTTCACAGAAAGTCCATAGAGGTTTCCTCTGCGGACTTTCTGCTTCCATTACACCTATAGGGGAACCACCAGTGTTTCTGTAGGTATAATCGACATGCTGTGATTGTGGTTTTGTCCTCTGCATGTATTTTTCCACAATGTGGAGACAGTAAAATACCATGGTTTACACCACATGGACCTACGGCCTAAGGCCTCGTTCACATCTGCGTTGGTAATCCATTTGGAGGAGTCTGCATGGGGACCCCCCCCCCCCAAACGGACTACTGAACACATTTGCAAGCAGTGTGCAGTGAAAGCACACGGTTCCCCATAGACTATAATAGG